>NW_027502886.1:0-30611 GCF_021521415.1 Bidens hawaiensis
CGAGCTATATCCTAATGAAACAATATTTGTCAACTCATTTAAAAACCTTAATAAAAACTATTAAAAACTAGGGTTAATACCCTATGACTACTTCCATTTGCTTTTGAATATGATTGCTATACACCCGACTACATATATAACCTATCACCTATCAATATATATAATCTATCTGTCAACACATGTGGTCTTATTTTAAATATATATATATATATATATATATATATAACGAAACGTTTAAAAGCTCTCTGGTTGCTCCTCATCTCCTCTCAAGCCACCAGATTGTTTTATTTGTAGAAATAGACTTCTTATGCATTTGAGCCGAATTCACAGGTATTAATCTTACTAAATCTAGATAGCCCTTAAACGAGTTATACCATCTCATTTAATTAAAAGTTAATCTTACCAAATATTTGATATGAAAATCCTATATCATAGGGATATACTAAAAAATAATATCCAGTTTTTTTTTAAAAAAAAGTTATTTATAATTAAAATACAATTTTATGGTAAAAAATAACATGGTCATAGATCACCAAACCCAGCTAGCTTTTAAACGGGTTATAACGTCTTATTTATTTGTGAAACCCTTTCATAATCAGGGGAGGGATATTTTGAGAACTTGATGAGTTGTAAGAACTTTAAGAACTCAATTATAGACCACACATTTAATTAAATGAGTTTGAATATGTGGCTGGGATTAAATTTGATTAAAAAATGAATCAGGAGAGAGAATAAGTATTTTTGTTGATTACACAAGTTTAAACTTTAGTTACACATGTGTAAAAAGTCGATTCGGTGTGTAAAAAATTACGGTAAATTTTTGTACATTACTTACACTTACGTATTACACATGTGTAAAAAAAATCGAAAAAAAATTATTACGTTGAGTTCTTTCGAGTTCTTAATGCTCAAAACGGTTCTTAAAAGAAATCAATCCTTCATAATCAAATCCTAAGTATATTATTAACTTTATTATAATAAATAAAATTAAAATCAAAAAAATATATAAATATTAAAAATAAAAAATGTAAAACAATCACCGTAATATAAGGATAACAACCGTCCTATACGGCGCTTTGTGATCCCCCACTCTTCGGAGCCACCATTGATTTTACTCCTGACTCTTTAAATGTATATTTTCCCCAACCCAAAATTTCAATTGCATATTTGCTATTATAAATTTAAAAAATTACAATTTTACCCATCAATTAAAAACAATTGTAATAGTCTCGTTTGACCTAATAGCAATAATAATAATGATGAATAATAATATCATTCTGTAGCGCGCACCACTCCAGTACCACACCTGCCGCCAATCTCCGTCAACATTCAATCGTGTTGCAGGTTATCTTAGCTCTCTGCGATTTAACTGTATTAATAGCACAACTAGTATTCCAACCGAACCTACTTCAATTTATTTATTTATTTTGTTATTGATTGATTGCTTGCTTTGTTTCAATTTCATTTGTAAATTAGGGCACCGATGAAAACTATTCATGTATACATCCTTGTAATAATTATTATTAGTTTACATTACATTTGTAAATTAGGGTTCTTGAATTGATATAATGTGTCTTACTGTATTACTGATTGTTGTTCTGGCAGCACCTGTTTGATTAGTGGAAGATATGATTAAAAGGAGGTTTTACAAGGAAGAACATGCTGATAAAGATGCCGCTTCGGATTCTTCGTCGTCTTCCGACTCGGAACTGGATGCCGAAGCATCCGTAGATACCGAAGAAGAAGACAACGATGATGCTAATGCGGTCGTGGAATCAAAGAAAAAGGACCAGCCTTCCTCTTCGTCTTCGGGTATTGAGAACTGACAATACACTGCTTAATTATATTTATAATGGAATCATAAAACATATATTTACATAATTTTGTTTTCAGGATATGAAAGTGAGGATAGCTCTGCAAATGAAGTTAATCTCGACTCTTCAGGTCCGATCTAACTTTTAGTTTTAAGCTATGCCTAAGTTGATTGCTTTGTTTGAACTTTTTAACCTTATGTAGTATGCCAATGATGGTGTTATTTTCACCTTAATCATACGATGAACGATTGACAGCTTGGTGGTTTAGTAATTGTGTTTGTGTAATGCTTCTAAATGTTTGAAGCAATGATGGTTGGCAGGTTCACCTGCAAGTGATGATGACAGTGAAGATGACAATTACAAACAAGCCATCAATGGCACACGTTTACCTGCTAAGAACCGTTTTGATAAGGCTGTAGCACAAAGTGCAGAGGCTGATAATGATGCAATGACAAATGGTGGTCTAGACTGTGTATTGAAAAGTAAATCAGTATTTAAGTGCAAGTTATGCCCAAGAATTGTCTGTTTAACAGAGGAAACATTAAAGGCTCATCTCAAATCCAAGGTTGGCAAGCCCGTCTGTTATTTCATATCACCAATTATGAATTCAAGCTTAAAAATTTGTTTTGTGTTTTTCTTTTTATGATAGAGGCATGCTCGGTCTGAGAAACTATTGAAGGAAGGCAGGCTAAAGATGATGCTAAACAGTGATGGGGAAATAGAGGAACTAGAGGAAGATGGAATAACTCACCAGGAGAGGCATGCTGCTACTCTAGCCCTTGCAGAGGTAAATATATGTAATTGATCACTTTTATTTTCTCGTTTTGTGGGTCGCATTTAGAATTAACCAACAATGATATATGTCAGTCAAACAAGAGTGCAACAAAGAAAAGCAAAGGGAGGCAGAGACAGAGGAAGAGACAAAAGAAGGTATGCTGTTTATTACTAGTGACATAGGTAATATACATGGCGCTATAGGACCAACATTTTAAACAAAGGTTCTTTTTCGCTTTGGTTCAGAAAACACCTGATGATTTGACACCTAAAAATACAAAGAAGTCGGTTAAAACCAAGAAGAGGCGTAAAAGCGACGATTGAATGGTTGGTGACTTAGACTTATATGCTGCAAGCAAGGATATTGTTTTTCCGCCCGAATATGTGATGTTTGTGTTCAAAGTCACTTAAAATGTTGTTTTGTTAGTTGTGAGTTCAGCCTCTTCAATTTTGCTAGACTTGATATGAATCTATGAACTTGGTCTTGTGTTTCAAGTTTCAACTGAATTTTGGACCATTGAGTTTTCCCTTCTTTTGATGAGTTGTCATGTTCAATTCACGCTTTGTTTTGCAAGAGATACTGAGATTATATTTTTGCAATATACTGCATGAGTTAGATGGAAAATATATCAAGATGAGTTTATATTATATTGTTGTATACAGCTACTTGTAATTCAATAATTTTTCATTTAAAAAAAAATAGCACTGCTGCTACAAAATTAGCCCCAAAACACAATGTTGTTAAAGTACAGCCATTTAGTGATCACTCCTAACATCCTTCTTTCGAGTTTGCAGCTGTGCTAGAATCACTTGGCTTCTTATCTGACCTGGATCTAATAAATCTAGGGAATCTAACAGAAATGCCACGTGTCTGATGCACTAAGCCCATTGCGGCATGGTGAACGGGCGATACAGTGAAATCAGCACCTCGGATCTCCCACACCACTTCAGGACTAAACCACATATCTGGCTTCTCACCTGTTTGATAATACACTGGTTTATCTTTTTTACCTAGAATCTTGTCATCTTTGAAGAACTCTTTCATCTGCAAGTTTCAACAAAAAAATGATAAATACACAAATAAGAATATTAACAGCAAGAGTTAATTTTGATTATATTACAAACCTCTCTATAGAAGGCATCAGAGAAGCCAGGCATTACACGGCAGACACTTTGATATTCCTCTGTGTCGGGATCATAGCACGCCATGAGAAATGGACTGTACCTATTATTACACATATACGACATAATAAAGAACTGAAAATGGTGAAAGTAGTAATTTAACAGTGATATTTATAAGTTGTTACCATCCAGCCTTCCTTCCGTTCCCATACCATGCACCAATAGGAACCAAGTCCAAGGAATCATTTAAACCTTCAACATAATCTCGCTTCACCTGCAAATGATATTGGTATACCAATTATGCATTTAAGATAATTTAACGACGAAGTCATGAAACAAACAATATTAGCAAACCTTTAACCAAGAATCTGCACGCTTTGATGGAAGATACCCAGCTTCAACATCAAGAGATTTAACCATGATTCCTTCACACGAGGAATTGCAGGCATCTTCAAAAAACTGGTTCATTTTACTCACTGTGGCTTCATCTTTCACATTAGCATCATCCGACTCCACCTGCAAATTTGAGGAACGTACAAAAGCGTATAGTGAACATGAATCAACAATTAGCATTTAGTACACATAATGACAAGATGATCATCATCATCATCATCATCATCATCATCATCGTACTCAGTATATCCCACCAATAGCAAAGCTATGGTAGGGTCTGAGGAGGGTAAGATGTAGGCAGCCTTACCTCTACCCCATAGGGATAGAGAGGCTGCTTCCGGTGAGACCCCCGGCTCGATAGTAGTTTTGCATCAAGCCTTGGACATAAGGCACATAGCACTCAATCATCGGGACACCAGCTGATCGGTGCATGTACCCTTATCTTTCAGCTATCAACGCCACTACATGATGCCTGATTAACCGTCCGTCACTTTTAACGTTATTTTCACGAGATTAGTAAAATAACGTCAAAATTAGTGCAATTTCACTTTTGCCCACCCGAGGGTTCACACATATATACATCATATGTGCGCACCGCAAGCAGGGCTAACATAATGACAAGATCCTCACTGTTATTTGCTTGGAATATTCAAAATATCCTATCTTTTCTTCACCAAACAAATATCCTATCTTTCAGATCTGAGATTTAACAGAATAATAACATTAGGCCTTGTTAGAAGAATAATTGCAGATACAGATCGGTAATCTCACATTTTCTTCTTTGACGCAGAGGTAAACCCAACAGCCTGCCACACATTAAGTTCTAATCATCATCATTTTTAAAGTTCAATGCATAAAATTCATCAAATATCAAAGGGCAGGATCAAGATGATTACTGTTCTCCATTAGCAAACATGACATCAAAAGCAAATACACATACATCAACCTGCAAACAAACAATATCAGGCATTTAGTAGATACAGGACAGAACCCAAACAAAAAAAATTCCAAAAAAAAGTTAAATTGTTATATCATAACCAAACGATGCTTAAAAAAACATTTATCTAATAGTATCTTTATAAAAGAAACAAAAGACAGACTTATATGAATAGTATTTCTTTTTTTAAAAAAAAGAAAAAAAGAAAAGAAAAGCCAGATACCTTTATGTTATCTACTGTAATTACAGAATTTTTGCCACCTCTATCGCGGGAAGATAGTTCTTGGAATGATCGAAGTTTAGGATCACTTTTTCTATCAACAGCAACTACCTGCAACCGCAAGATTTTACCAAAATAAACTACATGTTATGTATGGAATAAGGAACTTAAGAACTTAAAGATAAGGATATCAGGTTCAATATAAACACTTACCTCAGCATCAATTATGAAAGACATAGTCTCAGACTTGCAGACCTCATTTATTATACTTATTACATCTGGATATCTAGATGTTGATTCATCCCCATTCCGTGAAAACACACGTATAGATCCATCAGCTAATTTGTGAACCTGCGCACGCTGACCATCATATCTATAGCACAGATAAGCAGACTTATAAATATTCCTTTTTTGTTTTCATGATTAGACATGCATTATCAAATATTTAAACCGAACAATCAAAATTTACTTAAATTCACAGGTAAGTGCTTTCCCCTGAAAAAGCTTCAACACTTGAGGGACTCCATTAGTAACTCTGTTAAATTCACACTAACATTAAACCACAATCATATAAATATAACAACAATTCTTTCATGAAAAAAAGAACAATTTGTGTATACTTTGCCAGCATTGGCTTAATTGGTATGCCAGGAACCATAGACAATGTTTCTGAAGAAAATTCTATCCGTTTATCCATAACAGAAGGAATGAGCAGATCCTGAAAAATAATGTAGTGTCTGAATAACTATAGCAATCAACTAAAGTAGATAATAAATCCAATGCGAAAAGGGGAAGTTACCAAATTTGGGAGTATATCATATGCTTTAATAACCGCTGCAGATAGACCCTAATAGAAAAGAGGACGACAGTAGAGCATGCTGATAAAATTTGAACCAATGACGAAGCCTAGAATCATTTCAAGAACTAACCTGAAGCGTTTCTTTGAGATTTTCTATGGTTTTTCCATGGCAAGAGTTCATAACAATTGCATGAGCTAATGCGGGCAGAACAGTTTTCATCATGGCCCTGATTCTTAAATTCCTAACCTACACATCACGAAGAAATCCAAACATAGAAGTCTGAAGATGTTGCATGATCAGAGACAAAGGATGAATTGTAACGACCAACCAGTTACTATAAACTTGAACTCAAATTTTTCAAGGTGTCGGGATACAAAAATGTCGTAATCAAAATTTTCAATAAAAAACTTACCAATGTTCTGACTATAAACTTGATCTCCATCTCTCTACAAGATCTCATTAGATTAACAATGAGGCTTCTCTTTCTCATAGTACTTCCACTACCTGTTTGCACACTGACCAATTCTATATTAACATGTAATAATCAGTGGATAATTTCTAATCAGATGAACACATCATAGTAATATATGAATTTCATACCTTATCTCCCGAAGCACTGAATAAACACCTCGGATTGAAAGTGGGGATGAGGTGCAAGTAATCTCTGTGTCTGACGACAAAGTTGAGCAACATCACCTTATTCAAAAAGATTATTTAGCAAACGCAAGGCAAAAAAAAAATTCAGGATAGACAATCATAATCACATACCAAGATCACCTAACTTGTCGGACAAATCCTGAATCTTTGACTTGTTTGTACCACACGCCTCTTCCAATGCTGCTTTCACAACGCTTTCACCAATGTTCAGTTCCTGCATCATAATCACATGAAAATAGCTGTCACGCGACGCCCGCGTGTTTAAAACAATATTAACACATATATAGTGTTCGAGAAATGGTGTATTTGCATAATTACATACTAGCAGGCATACTAACCATGTTCTCATGGTCAGGTGCAATCTTGTGTGTGCACAAGTACACAGCTGGCAGTACATCCTCTGGTGACAAAATTAGCAAGCTGTTTAAAAAGAAACATTGCATACAAGGACACCAAAAATCATTGAAAAACCAAATGTATGCCTTGTACAGTAACGAACCCCATAAACATATTGCAAAGCATAGATGTTGCTTTAAGTTTTCCTTTTTTGTCTTCCAACAAACTGAATGTCCTGGCAAGATGTAGATAGGGAGCAGACTGGTCTTTTTTCCAGCAGGCTGCAGGGTTAAAATCTTAGTATTATATAAGTAAGTTAATAACTCATTTAAATGTTATGGTTGCTTCTGAAAACATTCACGTTTCATTGATATATAACGTGTGGTAAACAATGTAATATTATAATCAACCCTTTACAACAGTAACTAAGACCAACCATGGTCTGCGGGAGAATACTTCTCAGGTGGTAGTGATACAAGATCGGGAGCAACATTGTCAGCTGGCGGTTGAGGTGTCAAAGACTCTTTTGAGTGCTTGGACCAGGACTTATCTTTAACAGGTACTTCAGTGCCTTCAACAAAGCAGCTACTTTGATCTAAACTCTTATCACTTTCACTTTGTTTATCTTTAGATTTGGTGTAATACAAGTCGAGAGCTTTATTAATATCTCCCTTTGTTTCCTCTAAAATAGTGGTAGCATAACCACGCACCAACTCACTGCCATTTATAATTTGAATAAATTGTTCCACCTCATCTTTGTAAAGTGCAGTGACAGTATCTGGCAACACCTCTTCATCATTTTGAGGCTGTTCGACTGTACGTGAAACCTTATTGAAGAATTTAGTTATTGTATGCTGCTTTGGCCCACTGGATTCAAGTTGCGAAGCGAGTTTCGGTTTCTTGCTTGACTTACTTTCACTCGTCTTCCTCTTTTGGCTAGGAGAAATGCTCTTCTTACTTAATTGTTTAGTGCTGGATGGTTTTTTTCTTTTACTTGAAGGACTAACCTCACTTTTTAATATAGTTTTAGCAGGACTTGAACATGACGCAAAGCTTTTAGAAAAGGTTTTAACGGGTGTGCAGGTGGATGAAGCATGGGCAATAACCTGCTTAACTATCTCAACCGAGCTTTCTTGCGAAACAGAAACAGGGGTGCTGGTAACAACCTGTTCATGATATTCGGTTTCATGTTCATAAAAATAAGAAGCTGCGTCAACAACGTTTTTTCCTGCTTTGTTTATAATAGCCGTCGGCACAAACCCAACCACCTTAGAGTAACCTCTCGCATCCATAACCTCCTTCATCTTCACAAAATTCGGTTTAAAATACGGCCACGTCTCACCCAAAACATTCCACCCGATCACATGAACATCACTCTCACATTCCTCACCAGTAAAAACCCCATCTTCCCCAAACCCAAGGGTACGCAAAATCCCCAACTTCCGTTCATCAACATGTATCTTCCTATCACATCTACGCGTAACCTCAAGCAAAATCTTCTCTTTCCCGATAACATAAGTAGCAACAAGAAACAAAACCTTCTCATTCTCATTACCATTATCATATTTATTAATCACATTAACCACATAATCAATAGACTCTTGTTGTGACGGAAACACGTATTTCGGGTTACAATAAGTCGTATCCAAAAAAACCGCATCCGCACCGATAACTCACTCAACGGAGACTCGGTTTCCATCGAATCACAATACCGAAAGTCACCGGTATGCACATACCGGTGACAACTCCCATCATCAGCAACAACTTTAAACAAAAACTGGACCGCACCAGGGCAATGATTGGCATCAATTAAAGTAACCTCACAATTGTCAATCGAAACCGGTTTCGACATCGGTAAGGGTACGACGAGTGATTGGGAAACGTGGAGTTGTTGAATAACGAGGCGGGCGGTGACTGGTGAGCAGTATATGGTGCCGTGGGACCAGGTGGAGGTGAGTCCGGTGTAGTGGTCGGAGTGGAAGTGTGATAGGAAGTAGGATGTGGAGTGGTGGCCGGAGAATCGGAAGCCGTCGATGATGAATTTGGTTTTGGGGATGAGTTTATTGGGTGGAAAATTGGCGGGAAATGGAATGGTGGTTGTGGAGTCTAGGGTTAGGGTTTTGGATTGGGGTGGTGAAGATGATGATGATGATGTCATGTTTGGTGTTATGTGTGGAGGTTAATTCATAACAGTGAATCAGTAACAGGAAGGCGTCAGTTTTTCATAATTGTTAGCCGGAGACGGTGGAGACGACAGGCGGCTGCTGGTGTCAGTGGGTGGTTCTACTGATGGCGTCAAAAGTGGTAAAAGTTTTGTATATGACCATAAAAAACCGTGAAACCAAACTACTAAATCGACAAATTGTTCGGTTTTAAAATTTAACGGTTTAATTTAAATTTTCGATGATAAAAAATCGTTACTAATGGTTTGTTTCATGATTGACCTAAGAACACCCCTATTTTGAAACTGTCATCAAAGTAGCAATTTTGTCCGCACAATACTGCATATTCGTGTGCTTCGTTAACCATGGGCTATGTTTAAATTTTTTAAAGATATACAGGAACTCATGGAAAATATGTATACATCAAAATATTCGTGTTGAAATGTTAGTTATAATGGCAAGAGGTGTATATGGTATCATTTTATGTAAAAACCAAAAAAAAATAGTAAACTGTTATGCAGTTTTGATAATGTGTATGCTTATGTTTCAGTCACTTATGCATTACCATTGTTAACTCTTTTTAAAACAAAAATTATTGATATATAGATAAAAATAAGTGTGTCACAATAACAGGTTGATACTATATCAGAAAACGTATCTTAACAGTTAAGAAGAATGACAAAAATAAAACTAAAAATGTTAGTGGTTCACGTGGTATAATATGATTGATTAAAATGATAAAAAAAGAGAAAAAACTTTAAGGTGGTAAGTTTATAATTAATCAGCCTTTTTGTAAACTCATTTGTAAGAAGCAAGCATTGCTTTTCAGTCGCAATCAAAGTTTGACCTTTAAATCTATAATATATAACATAAATTAATAAAATTAATTTTTCACAAAACTTTTAAAGAAAGTTTTATCACGGAGAGTGCATTTCTTATACATGAAAACATAACACATTGTACCGTATAAAAATTTGATAAAAATACATGTAACGTTTGCCAAATAAATTGATGATATATTAGTGGAATCATATGTTTCTCTCGATCATTTTCTTGAACAATATGCCATATGAATAACTAAGCGCATTTCCAGTTGGGTGTTTTGAATTTCACATAGAGTTGTTTTGAAATTCAACACAAGTGTCTTGACTCATTGAAGGTGTGTGCAAAAAGTGAAATGTATTGGAAATACAAACCAGCATTTAAAGATGGGGTAATTTATTATGGAGGTATAAATTTCAACTCCTACCTTTTTCCGTCTTTTTAAGTTATTAAATTATTAATAGAAAAAACATATAATACACTATATATACATACATGTATACGCACTTTCATTCACATATATCACACAAATAAATACCCCAAGGATGGAGGTTTAAATATGTTTTTAGGTGTGTTTTTAAAAAATGTTTTATGTTTTAAGTTTAGGTTTAAAATGTGTTTTTTCTTGTAATTGATTTTTTATTATTTAATGTAATTAATATATATGAAATACAGAATAATTAATTATACAAGATATATATTGATTTAGATTAAATAAAGAGAAAAGTAGGTGATGAGGTGACAGTTTGAAACACAAATCGGTAATAATCACTAGAGTAGAAATAAAAGTTTTTGTAGATTGGCTTAAAATCTGATGCGGCATGCTGAGTTGATGGTTTGAAACAAAACATATATTTTGTATTGGAGATGCTCTAAGTATAAATTAACTAGATGCTTAGATTACAATGACAAACACAAAAAAATACATAGACCTTCTGGTTATAAAATTTGGTTGGGCTTCTTCTAATCCGAAAGCCTAAATCTAACATATATATTCGACCCTCAAATTTAAATGTTTTCTGTCACGTTATTTTGATGTATTCTTTAGAACTCAAAAATAATATTTGTCTAAAGATAAATTTATCAAAATTACACAAAGTAATGTTCAAAGTTATTAATTATTTTTGTGTGCAAGAATGAGAAAGGTATCAAAGCAAAGGGATGAAACGTTTGTTTTTGAAAAACCAAAACAAATCAGTCCGAAATTCGGCTGAAATACCGTGTTCAAAGCAAAACTAGAACGAACCTCAGCCTTCTGAATAAATCTTCACCCCAGTATTTCACTCACCATCTTCCTTAAAAAACTCATTTAATTAATTTAATTTCAATCTGTCACAAACAATTTAACCTCTACTACGTACTTACCCATCAGACATGGCTTCCCGGAGGCTTCTATCCTCCATATTCCGCCGCATCAAACCACCAACACCACTCACCAAATCCCACACCCCACCAATCCCATGCACACGTCATTTCCGTCCTTCTCCGGTGGGTTTTCTGCTCAACCGTGCAGCCACGGCGGGGTACGCAACAGCTGCCGCCGTGGCTCCGGCGTCTCCGGACTCTTCCAAGGCTACGGGAAAGGTAACGGATGAGCATTCGGGTAAGGGTGCATTGGGCCAGGTTTGTCAGGTGATCGGTGCGGTGGTGGACGTGAGATTTGCAGATGGGTTGCCGCCTATCATGACGGCGTTGGAGGTGATGGATAACCCGACACGGTTGGTGTTGGAGGTGGCATAGCATTTGGGAGAGAATGTGGTTAGGACGATTGCTATGGATGGGACTGAAGGGCTTGTTAGAGGCCAGAAAGTGCTTAATACTGGCTCACCTATTCTTGTAAGCTTATATATGATCATCTGTTTATGGTTCGCTGGTACAGAAAATGACCATTTTAAAATGTTTAAAAAAGCGTAAACACAATGGTTTCAAAATCGTTATAATTGAGGCGTTGCAAATTATAATAACGGTTTTCACACCGGTGTATATCCTAGAAGATATTAGAACGGTTTGTAGCCGGTATATATCACATAATAACAACGGGCTGGTAACCGTTATAGAGCTTTATTTACAACGGGCTCTTAACCGTCGTATAGAACATGATACAATGTGTTGTTAACCCGTTGTTATTAAAGTACTTACAACGGACAAACAATCGGTGTAATTAAGTAATTACAACGGGCTACAAACCGGTGTTCTCTATAAATACAATGATTAACAAACTGGTGTATTGATGCATTTATAATGGTTTTGTAACCTGTTCCGGTTGTCAAATGTTTATTTTTAACGTTAAAGATTCAGTTCAATCATTGTTTGATTTTATTAATGTTGTCAAGTGTTTATGACAGGTTCCTGTTGGCAGGCCGACTCTTGGTCGGATTATTAATGTGATCGGAGAGGCTATTGATCATAGGGGTGAATTAAGTAAGGCATAAATTTTGAATTATTATTATTATTATTATTATTATTATTTTGTTTTTGAAAATGGAAGAAATTCATATGCTTGATAGAAAGATGAAAATGTTTTGGTTTTAAAATGATTCGTCATTTTAAAATTTGGATTCTAACATCGTTGAATACTGTGCACGTATTTGTCTGGTAAGTTTATGTCATTTCAAATGAAGGAACACTATAAAAAACACAGGCAGGTGGATCATGAACGGTGTATAGTCAAACTTAAATGCTCCATAAAATGTGACCGGTACAATCTAATTATTAATTTACCGGTTCCTCCATTTGAAATGACGGAACACGTGAGAATTAACCAACCTGGCAGAGAATCCCTAAGATACCCTACAACAATGTTTTGATCCGTCATTTCAAATGACAAATCATCTAGAAATCAAAATAGTTTCATCTATATCCTAGAAGTCATTGAAGCATTTCATTTCTCATATATTCAAGAAATGAATTCCATATATTTTCCATGTTGTACGTTCCCTTTGTTAAGCATGCATGATCTTATTATTCAAACTAACTACTAACCATTTTCGATTGTTTAAATATCAAAGAAACGGACCACTATCTTCCTATTCATCGTGAAGCTCCAGAATTTGTTGAGCAAGCAACCGAACAGCAAATCCTAGTCACCGGAATCAAGGTGATTATTCACACTAATGATAATAATAATAATAATCTTTAATTGTTTCACGTTCATGTATTTGTTTTTGCCTTTTTGGCTTGTAGGTTGTGGATCTACTTGCTCCGTATCAACGAGGTGGGAAGATCGGGTTGTTCGGTGGCGCAGGTGTCGGGAAGACAGTGCTTATCATGGAGCTAGTCAACAACATAGCAAAAGCTCATGGTGGTTTCTCTGTGTTTGCTGGTGTTGGCGAGCGAACTCGTGAGGGAAATGATTTGTACCGAGAAATGATTGAAAGTGGTGTGATTAAGCTCGGAGACCAACAATCCGAAAGCAAGTGTGCTCTTGTGTATGGTCAAATGAACGAGCCTCCGGGTGCTCGTGCTCGTGTGGGTCTCACAGGACTCACCGTCGCCGAGCACTTCCGTGATGCTGAAGGCCAGGATGTGCTTCTGTTTATCGACAACATTTTCCGTTTCACTCAGGTTTATTAATGACAAAAAATTCATTTCCGCTTATGGCTTGTAACTTTTAGTTTCATGTTTGTTAATTTTGATATGTAGGCCAATTCCGGGGTGTCGGCTTTGTTGGGACGTATACACCGTCTGCTGTCGGGTACCAACCGACGTTAGCAACGGATCTTGGAGGCCTTCAGGAGCGTATTACCACGACTAAGAAAGGCTCCATTACATCTGTGCAAGCCATCTACATGCCCGCAGATGACTTGACTGATCCCGCCCCCGCAACTACTTTTGCTCATTTGGATGCCACCACCGTGCTTTCACGGCAGGTACCATAATAATCAACTATATATAAGAGTACAATGAATACATTATAGTATAATACTATAATATAATAAATACTAATTTATATATTTTGGTTTATGTAGATTTCAGAACTGGGGATCTATCCTGCTGTTGATCCATTGGATTCAACATCTCGAATGCTTTCACCTCGTATTCTTGGTGAAGAGCATTATAAAACGGCTCGTGGCGTGCAAAAAGTTCTCCAGAAGTACAAGAATCTTCAGGACATTATTGCTATCTTAGGAATGGATGAGCTTAGTGAAGATGACAAAATGACCGTTTCACGTGCTCGTAAGATCCAACGTTTCTTGAGCCAGCCGTTCCATGTCGCGGAAGTGTTCACAGGCGCTCCAGGGAAGTACGTCGATATTAAAGAAAGTGTTGCGAGCTTTCAGGTAACGTTCAATCAATAAAACTTGTTTCAATGTTTATTATAAAATATATCAAATATGTTTATGATGTTTTGTTAACATTATACGCGTAGGGTGTTCTTGATGGAAAGTACGATGATCTCCCTGAGCAATTGTTTTATATGGTTGGAGGAATCGATGAGGTGATTGCTAAGGCTGAGAAGATCGCCAAGGATAACGCGTAGTTTATTAATTTTGATTATTATGTTATAATCTATGATACACTTATTTGTGGCATCGCTTGAGCTTTTTCTTTCACGCATTATTCCTTGCGGGTAACAGCCCATTTTTTGCCCGAGGAGGTGCACTTTTAAGGCTATTAACTTCTGTATTTGGACCAATGGAAACTAGTTTTATACCTGTACTGGTCCGAGTTTTTGAAATTAATAAAAGATCACACTTTCTTGATTATTTTCTTGATGTAACATTGCTCCTTAATAAGACTCTGCGTGTTAAAAACTAACTATTTGGAAATATGGATGATGGAAAAATACATAACGCAATTTTACAGCTCAAGAAAAGCTTATAGATAAGTTGTAAGCTTGTAATGATGCAGAGACAAAAGTTTGTTCTGGTCTAAAAAGTTAAAAGACATAAGAAACAATTAACAATGCAACAAATAACTACCTTCAGATTGCTTAGCATCTTTACAGATCATTCTGATGCAGTAGTGAAATAGAGCCGCAAAAGAGTTGGCCATATAATTAGATTATAGGCTCCAAGTAAACTCTCAAGATATATGTTGTTTTACGGTGATCATCAGCAAAACACACAATCACCTCCATGGTGTTTGTACATACCATTACGACTTGTATAGGCCTATACGACCCGTATAGACATTCCGTGCCTATACAAGTCGTACGGAGAAATCACTGTCGCAACCTTGATGTCTCATATAGTTCTTTCTGGCCCTATATGCCTTGTATAGGCTCTATATGCTTCGTATAGTTTCCGTGGATAAACTATATGTCTCGTATAAGATTTATACATCTCGTATAACTCTCCGTGGATGAACTACATGTTTCATATAGGCCTATATGCCTCGTATATGCCATAATATCTCATTATGCTCAATATTTTTCAAATTTTCACCTACACTCGTGTACACGCCATCTAACTCAGCTTATACACTCGTGTCAACGTCATTTGGCACCATCATCAAACAACTTGTTTAGTTTTAACCAACCACTCCATCACCAAACGACTATATTGTGTACGAGTATTAATTAATTAAATTAAACAATGGAAAAAAAACAAAAACAAAGAATTTGTCCAATTGTGCCTATACAAACTGTATACGTCCATACGAGTCAGACCTATACATCTTGTATAGGGCTATAGGAGGCACATAAAGATAAGCAGGCACACAACTGACACAAACTTACAACATTTGTGCTTATATGACTCGTATATGTCGTAAATAGAGTATGTTGTATGGAAACTTTAAAAAATTTCTTAACTAAAACAATAGTCAGATAATATTTATAAATATACAATTATGTCTTACTGTATGCTGTTACTGTTGTACCCTATGTTTGAGTGTTTGTACCTTGATTTTCTTAGTTTACCTTTGCCAAGTGTCCCTGGTTTTCATTCGTGTCTCTAGCACACACATTTAATGGTCGGTCCTATCCAACATTTCGTGCAACATGTGAGGTTCTTGGGCTGCTAGGAGACGACAGAGAATGGTCATCCGCAATAGAAGAAGCATCATTTTGGGCTTCTGCATCAGAGCTGCGTACCCTTTTCACAAATATGCTTTTGTTTTGTGATATCTCAAACCCCGTTGAACTTTGGAACAAACATTGGAGAAAAATGGGAGACGACGGTCAACGCACATACTGCATTGTAAATGAAGACGACCTACACCAATACGTCCTATATCAGCTGGAATTCCTACTAAAGTCAACTCCTTTAGGAAAATCATTGAAAGAATATGGTCTGCCAATGCCAAATGCTAACATGTTAGAACGTCTTCGAAACAAACTTCTGATGGACGAAAAAAACTATGACAGAGATGCCTTGGCTACCGAACATATGTCTTCTTTACGACAACTTAATCAACAACAACGGTTGATATATGATCGTGTCATGCTTGCTATATCATCAGATCAACAGGCGTTATGCTTTGTATATGGCCATGGCGGAACGGGCAAAACATTCTGAAGAGGTAGGTCCCAGCAGAGACCAGTTGGTCCCGCAAGACTCACCTGGAGCAGGGACGTCTGCGCAAAGGCCATCTGCTCCCGCAGGACCCACCATGCTCATAGGATCTTACGCGCAGTACACAAGCTGAACACGCAGGGAAAGCCTCCCAATGGTGAAGTACCCCGCCTGTTCCCGCAGTTGCGGATACAAGCCATCAGGAAAGGCTACCCGCAGACAGCAGGGCTACACGCACAAGACATTAGCTACTTCAGTAGTCACATGAAGGGATGAGCAAGGCGGGAACAATCCCGCCTAAATGAGCCAGTCTGATTCTGAAAGATCTCTTGTACCATACCTACAGAAGTATGGATAGGACAGACGATCTGACCAGAACAGCCCATGAGCCAATCACAGGGTGACAGCTCATCGACAACAGGACGAGGAGGAGCACCCTCTAGTACTGTTTGTCACTATTAGCCGCTGCCTACTCACCAACCCTTACTGAGGAGCATGCGCGGCCTACAGTTAGTGGAATAGTGTTACTGTTGGCCGTAACCTATTCACCAACCAGCATGGCCTGCGTACAATCCACAGTAAGTAGGACGTGCATAATCTACAGTTGGTGGAATAGTGCAGCCGACTTTGTTACTGTTGGCCGTAACCTACCCACCAACCAGTATGGCCTGTGCATAGTCCAATGTTGGTTGAACAGGAATACTATTCAGCCGGCTGTATCTTCTAGAAAACCTACCTTCGGCTATAAATACTCCAACATCTTGGAATGGTAAGATCATCTGCTATCCAGTTATCTAGCAATCTCTTAATATACACTTATATTCAGAGCAACCTAGTCTGATTCTCACGCCGGAGGGTGGTCACAAGGAGGAACCCCCCCCTTCTCAGTGACGAGCTTACGGTGTTTGTTTTGCAGGTCTCCTGAAGAACAGCCTTCTCAGCTAGACCTCATTCGTGGGAAACATTACTTAACCCCCAGATTATCTATAATCTGTACCGGGTCACTTAGTGTTTCTTCATTGGCGCCATCCGTGCATAAAAGCTAGAACTATTTTAGTTTTCACAATTTCTGAAGAAATGGTTAACGTTACTCCGGTCCAAAGGCCTGTAACTGACCAAGAAACCCCGGTAACCACCCCAGCAACTGGGGGGAACACCGGCGGTTATACAATCCTTACGAACACTACCCCGACTACCCAAGCCGGGGCAAGTGGAGTAAATATTCCATTGGGGTTCACCGATACCCAACTGGAAAAACGAACGAAGGTCCCTCGCCAAACACTAGATCAAGTGAAGGCGTGGGCCGAAGCACGGCAAAGAGAATTCCAAGCCGAATTGGATGAACGCTTGCGTTCAGCTCAACAGGCTGACGAATTCACCAGTACTCGCCAACACCTCAATATGAGCAGTGACTGCGAGTACTCAGAAGACGAGTTGGAGTCTGATACCGACGCGAACCCCCGCCATAAGGCGAAAGGGAAGCGTAAGGACACGGACGTCCAACCAAAAAGGAATTTTGGGGAAGCTTTTAAACCAATCGCGGAGAGAAACCCGCGTGACTTCTCCAAAACCTTTAGACCAACTGCCACAAATGCAGGAAGGTCAAAATTCGCAAGAGACATTGCGGAGGCAATCGCCCCGAGAAGTGCCAAACAAATGTCAAACATTGGCACTTATGATGGTCTATCCGACCCAGACGACCATCTGAACAGGTTCATTGCGGGGGCTACCGTCAGCAACTGGACGGAACCCACGTGGTGCTACATGTTCCAGATGACTCTGGTCGGAGCAGCCAGGGCATGGTTCGATCGTTTACCGATCCACCACATATATGACTGGGCGGACTTTCAGAACAAGTTCAGCCAGCACTTCAGCCAACAGAGGAAGTACACTGAAGAGCAGTGGACGATCCTCAACTGCGTGAGAGAGGAGGATGAATCTTTACTAGACTTCATCACTCGCTTCAACTCTAAAAAGCTTAGTCTCGGCAACATAAGTGAGGATCTGGTTCGCGCCGCCTTCATCCAAGGCGCCGAATACCCAGAACTTATCCGCACGTTGACGGGTAAGGATGGCATGCCATCCACATGGGATGCCATCATGACGGCGGCAAAGCGCTTTGCCGAGACGGAAAAGCAACTGGGAAGGGACCTTCCCCAGAGTACGCACCTCTACACGCAGAGGACAAGAGAGAACAATGTCCGGATCGCCCGGCAGAACAAAAAGAGGAGGCTAGGTATTTGGCAGTCAAGGGTAAACTTTGACACCTCATCCAGCTCTCGCCCTCTTGTTGGCGGAAGGGACAACACACACCCTTCAAATCGAAAACACGGTGGACGCCACTCACAAAGAGCGTCACGGAGATATTTGCCACGGAAAAATTGCCATGGCCCAAAGCCCCATCGATCCGGCAGAAACCTAATGCGGATCAAAGCAAATCCTGTGATTTCCACGGGACAAAGGGTCATGGTACTGAAGAGTGCACATCCTTGAAGGATATTATTGAAACATTTGTTAAGGATGGAAGGCTTGCACATCTCGTGGCATCGATCAGGAAGGGAGGAAGGAATGACAACCGGTACAGAGGTAACGGACGAAAGCCCGTCGACATCAGCATCAACATGGTTCATGGCAAGGTCAGAGGAAGAAAAAGACATGTGATAGAACCATGCGCGTGGAAGGAAGCTGAGGTGCGCTTCCCGCGAGTGCCAGGAGGCCCCAGCAAAGAAGGCCCCATCGTCATCAGAAGCCAGCTGGGGCACTACATCACCTCCCGCACTCTTGCTGACAACGGCGCTTCGTCGACAGTGATGTACAGGCAGTTCTTTGATAAGCTGGATGATGAAGACAAGGAACGCCTGGAAACGGTCTACGCTTCAATGGAAGGGTTTGATGGCAGTACAGAAACACCCCTGGGTATCCTATCTTTCCCCGTTACTCTTACTGATGGGAATCATTCACGCACAGAAGACGTGGATTTTGTCGTGATGAAAAAGCCACACCACACATACGACATCCTATTCGGAAGAGATGGGATGGCAAGATTCAACGCCGTGGTATCTTCAGTCCACGGCATGATGGGATGGCCAACAGCTGAGGGTGTAGCAATGATCTCTGGCATTCCCCAGGTATGCATTGCATCTGTCTCATCTAAACCCAAACTGAAGAAGGCTAAACCAACCATCACTGAACCGGAAAAATGGGCCTTCAATGGCAAATACCCCGACCAGGCCGTTACCATTGGACCAACAATTGTTGATCCCACCCGCACCTTACTCAAGCGCTTACTGCAGAAAAACGCTGACATCTTTGCGTGGACACCAGCTGACATGACTGGTGTACCCCGAAGTAAGGCGGAGCATAAGCTCAAATGCGATCCGGCTGTTACGCCAATCGTACAAAAGCGCAGGGTAATGGGGCCTGAACAAACTAACGCGTGTAGAACCCAAGTCAAGGAACTCCTTGACGCAGGCATCGTACGCGTTAGTAGATATCAAACATGGGTTGCAAATCCCGTAATGGTACCGAAGAATGACAAACAATGGCGCATGTGCATAGATTTCAAAGATTTGAACAAAGCATGCCCCAAAGATTGTTATCCGTTACCAGAAATTGATCTCAAAGTGGATTCGTTGGCGCCATTTCGCCTTAAATGCTTCTTGGATGCGTATAAGGGGTACCACCAAATCCACATGGCCATTGATGACCAGGACAAAACCGCATTTCGGACGCCCGATGGTACATTTTGTTATAAAATGATGCCATTCGGACTTAAGAATGCAGGGTCCACGTACCAACGGCTAATGGACAAAGAGTTTCATGCCCAAATCGGGAGAAACTTGGAAGTCTATATGGATGATTTGGTTATCAAAAGCCTCGAGCCTGAGGCGATGTTGAAAGACATTGAAGAAACTTTCAACACGCTCCGAAAGATAAACATGAAGCTCAACCCGAGCAAGTGTTCATTTGGGATGGAAGAAGGGAAGTTCTTGGGAGTCATTGTTACTAAAGATGGCTTTAGAGCGAACCCTGAAAAGGTCGAAGCCATTGTTAAAATGGAATCACCTACCACCATCAAACAGGCTCAGACACTGAATGGGCGACTAGTCGCACTTAATCGCTTCTTGGCAAACCATGCGGATAAGTCGTTTCCTTTCGTGTCAACACTGAGAAACTGCCTGAAGAAAACGCACTTCCGCTGGACACCAGAAGCGGAAGCAGCTTTTCAGGAGATTCGGTCACGCCTGATCGAACTTCCAACGCTTACAGCACCACAAGCGGGAGAGGAGTTAATCCTATACCTTTCCGCAACAGATAGAGCAACCGGGGCAGTCTTGCTAGTAGAACGAAAGGGCATCCAGATGCCAATCTATTATGTTAGCCGTGTACTAACAGACGTAGAAACCCGGTACTCTACCCTCGAAAAATTGGTCTTAGCACTTATACACGCTTCACGCAGGTTAAGACGATATTTCCAGGGCCACCCAATCACCATTCTCACCAACTTCAAACTCTCAAATGTTCTAGGCAAACCCGAATTATCGGGACGTCTAGCCAAATGGGCAATTGAATTGGGAGAATATGCAATTAAGTACAAGCCAAGACCAGCCATAAAAGGCCAGGTCTTGGCCGATTTTATTGCAGAAGTCCCCGTTTCGCGGGAAAAAGAGTGCCAGGAGGAGGCTCAACCCTCCCCAGCACAGGACGTCAATGATGTCTGGCGACTCTACACTGATGGAGCAGCCAGTAACGAGGGTTCAGGCGCAGGGTTAAAATTAACCAACCCAGCAGGCCAAGAATATACTTACGCTATTCGGCTGGACTTTCCAAGTACGAATAACGAAGCCGAATATGAAGCATTCTTGGCCGGTTTGAGAATTGCGCGTAAGATGGGAGTGAAAAACTTAGAAGCCCACGTGGATTCCATGCTGGTGGCCAACCAAATAAATGGAACATACACGGCTGTGAATGACACCATGGCCCTGTACCTCGCCCAGGCAAAAACCCTTATGCGTGATTTTAGTGATTGTAAAGTCATACACGTCAAGCGCAGTGAAAACAAATCTGCGGATGCGTTAAGCAAGCTTGCATCACTAGCCTTCACCCACTTGGGAAAGGACATCCGCATTGAACTCCTCGAAGCACCATCAGTCCCGCACAAGGAAATTTGTGTCATCCAGAACAATACAGAAACATGGATGACACCAATAATAAATTACCTTGCAGCAGGAATACTACCAGAGTCAAAAACACAGGCAAGAAAACTACGCTGTAAAGCACTGAATTATCAACTCGTCAATGACATCCTTTACAGACGTAACTTTCTTGGCCCACTCTTGAGATGTGTGGACAACCAAGATGCCGGCTACCTCCTAAGGGAAGTACACGAAGGCATCTGTGGGGTACACGCAGGCCCCCGCGCTGTTGTAGCCAAGCTAAACAACGCGGGATACTTTTGGCCGGGGATGCATACGGATGCACTGGCATACATCAGAAAATGCAGGTCTTGCCAGCTTTACGCACCTAACACGCATCGCCCAAAAAACGAACTGGTTCCAGTCACTTCTTCGTGGCCATTTCAGAAGTGGGCCATCGATGTAACAGGCCCATTTCCTACAGCAGCAGGAAATGTTCAGTTCCTAGTGGTAGCCATCGACTACTTCACCAAGTGGATAGAAGCAAAACCTTTAGCCCAAACAACCGCAAAGCATATCAAAAAATTTATTTGGGAATTTATAATTTGTCGTTTTGGACTTCCACAGAATTTGGTGAGCGATAACGGCACCAACTTTGCTGACAAGAAGCTACAACAGTGGCTGAAAGAACTTCAAATCACCCACACCTTTACCTCAGTGGCACACCCGCAAGGTAATGGTGAGGTGGAAAGAGCAAACAAGAGCATCGTCGAAGGCATCAAGAAAAGACTTTTGAAACACAGATCCGGCTGGGTGGACGAGCTTCCGCACGTCCTTTGGGCAAACAGAACGCTGAAGAAGGCCAGTACGGGGGAAACCCCGTTCAGCCTCACTTATGGCACGGAAGCCATGGTCCCCGGTCGAAATTGGTCTACCCTCACCAAGGGTCTTGAGTCAGCCAGAAGACAATGATGCGGAAAGACGGTTGGATCTTATGCTAACCGAGGAACGCAGAGATTTAGCCGCAGTGCGTGAAGAGAATTACAAACGACAAATGCAAAAGTACTACAACACGCGGGTAAAACTCTGCAACTTCAAGGAAGGAGACTACATACTGCGTAACAACGAGGCTTCGAACCAAGAACGCCCAGGAAAGTTGGCCCCAGTCTGGGAAGGGCCATATGTTATCAAACAAGTTCTGGGAAAGGGCGCATACCGGCTCGAAAGGCTCGATGGCACTCCCATCCCAAGAACATGGAATGGAGCTCAATTACGCAAATGTTATATGTAGATCAATTCCAATACTTGTAAAGAAAAGGCCAAGAGCCACTTCTAATGGAAATGATTCTCCTTTCATAATGTGTTTACCTTTATTCTTATGAACTCCCCGCGGGTGCCGGTGTTTACCATAAAGGGGGAGAAGTAAGTCGTTACGTGTGGAAGGCGGCAAAACCCGCATAAACACAACGTTAAAAATAAGGGAAACCTACACGCAGGTATGATGTAAGTAAAGTTTAGCCACCCTTGTAAGTGCAAGTGACGGTCTTATCCGCACAATCACAAATAAGGAAGCAAAACTTTAAACTATCATTTACCACGTTCAAAGGTTATCCTAAAAAAAAAAAAAAAAAAAAAAAAAAAAAATACAAGGAAAAAAGGAAACCCTACACGCAGGTCAGGTATGGGTAAAGTTTAGCCATCCTACCAAGTGCAAGTGACGGTTCTATCCGCACAATCACGAAGGAGGAAGCGAAACTTTAACCCACTATCAACCACGTTCAAAGGTTAACTTATCCTAAATACTTAGAAATGAGGAAAACCTGCACGCAGGTCAGATAAAGGTTAAAGTTTAGCCATCCTAACAAGTGCAAGTGACGGTTCTACCCGCACAATCACGGAAGAGGAAGCGAAACTTTAACCCATCATCAACCACGTTCAAGAGGTTAACTTATTCTAGAACACTTGGAAAATTGCTAACTTAAACTAAGTATGCAAGTCATGAGTTTATAAAGCAAGGAATCCAAAGAAGGAAATAACAATCTTATACGCAAAAAAGATTTATATTTCAATAATATATTACAAGAATGGCCGGGTTACTACCCGCCTAGAAGAGAATCTATACAAGCCTAAGCAATGGAAAGGGATCCTCGGGGTCAAGCTTCAGGGCCGCCTCCACTAGGACCCGCTCCGTCAGAAGAACGGGGTGGTTCGAGGAAAGCTTTGAGGACAGCTAACCCATCATCAGCAACAACTACTTCATCCACCTTTTCCACCACTGGATGCGGGAAGGCGGCGTATTGGTTCAATGCTTGGTCGTAAATGGCTTCGGTATCCACATCGAACAAAGGGAAGTTGGAAGGCGGGACGCCTTTCTCAACAAACCCTAGACCAAGCATGAAGCCGGCCTTTTCCCCATCATCATGAGAAGCGTTGAGGGCTGCGGTCATAGCATCATCGTAGGAGGTCTCTGAAAAGACCCGACGCACAACCTACAAAGAAAAAAATACAAGTATTAGAACCTTTTCTTACAAAAGAAATGCGTGAAGATAAATCTAAACATACCTGAGGCAACGCTTCTCGAAGAAGCCATTGGAGGGCAGCTTGAGCTTCGGTATGGACGCGTTCGGCTTCGCTCTTGTTAAGGTTGGCAAGTAAAACTTCCTTAGCGGCAGCCTCTTCGACGCCCTTAAGCTTCCGCTCGGTTTGGTCAAGCACCCCCCTCTGGTCCAGGATTTCCTGGAGTTTCTTGGCATCTTCCATTGCCAAGGCATCATGAGCGCGTTGGAGAGCCTCTAATTTGCCTTTCAGCTCCTCATTCTCCAAACGCAGAGGCTCAGCAACGGCTTCAGCCTGGGCAGCCCTCTCGGTTGCGTTTCGCGCAGTTTCCCTGGCCAGCCGAAGCTGTTCATTCACAGCTTGGGCAGCCTTGGAACGGGCCTCGAGTCGCGCCTGAACTTCAACCTCGAGGGCCTTGAAGGCCTTCTCCTTGGCGGCGGCAGCTGCCGCCAGCTGTTGGTTCTCCTCCCGGAGAGCACGCGCTTCAGATACGTCTTTGGCGCGAGCTGCTTTCAACTTGTCGTTTTCACGACAAAGCAGCTCGATGCGCGGCTGCATCCGGGCCTGGAGAACCCGAAGCTCATTGGTTAGCCTACCCTCCTGGTAGCTAGCCATGGCTTCCCCCAACGCACCATGAGGAGCAGCGTGGCGAGCCCAGTCCACGCACTCCACAGGGGTACGAAGGGTTGTTCCTCGGCGTATGTTCCATCGTGGAACATACACTTCATTGGAATCCGACACTGCAAAAGAAACAAAGACAGTAAGGAAAAGATAAAAAAAGGGGAAAAACAAAGGAACCCTACGCACCTGTAGGGTCAATGACAGGCCGATATCCGCCAAACCCATCACCTGAACCTAAAGGAAATCCATCCAACAGGTCAGGCAGATGGGAAGGTGGCAAAGATCGGCGGGAAGCCCTGCGCGTACCTGATGGTCCGGCTGTCGGTGCCGGTGGCGCGGGCATGGTGGCAGCCGCCGTGGTCGCCGTCGTGGTCTCCGGCGCGGTCGCCGCCTCCTTAAAAGCAGCAGTAACCGCCGGTTCCGTGAAGGATGCTGTAAAAATCGCACTCACGGCCGGCGGTGACGTCATCTCGGCCGGAACAGTTGGCTCGATGGAACGAGCAACTGGACCAGCGGATGCAAGCGCAGGCGACTGGGTCGACGCCTCAGGAAGGCTGACCGAGCCTACCGTCATTGGCGAGGAGGTACTCCCCTGCGTTTCACCCAGGATTGCGTCAACATCCACGCCTGCACAAAGAAGAAAGTGTTAAAAGAAAATTATGAAGTGACAAATCTACAAAGGCATTATGATTATACTTACGGGTTTTCTTGACCCTGAACGTACGGACGGGCGGGGAGGAACCCGATGGAGCCGGCCTCTTGGTACCGGTCACCGTCGTCTTCGTTGGTTCTCCGGAGGTAACGGTCGTAGCCTCCGGAGCAGTGGTCTTCTCACCACCGGGCTTCCCCGCCACCTCTTCACTATCTGACTCCGTGTCAGATAGAACCACTGGATCAGCTGTGGCCTTCTCCTTCCCCTTCACGCCGGCAGCAGTCTTCTTCTTCCGCACAAGGGGAGGACCATCTGCGGATTCCTCAGAAGAAGATAGGATGTAAGGATTTCCAACAGCGGGTACAGCATTGAGGGGTTCGGGAAAAAATATCTCCTTACCTGGCCGCCGGTGGCTCAGGATCTCTTGGCCTGGCGGATAGACCTCCACAAACCTATCCGCCGTTTGCTCCAGGATGGGCAACTCATTGTCGTCCAGAGCACGAGTGCCCACCCGTACGGGACGGTCAGCCTCCCGCGGGAACAGGAGCGACTCCAAATTATTCCCCTCTGAAAGAAAAGAAACAGTTAGAAAAATAAACTAATATCAGCAAGAAAGACAAGACATACCATAAGGAATAGAGTTCAAACCGTATTCGAGAAGGATAGGAAACCGAGACGCATCCTTCCATACCCGGCTCATCCCCAGCAGCACCATCCCGGACTCCGCAAACCGGTAAACCGGAGATTGGACCCGGGATATCTTCGCGAACCATTCCGCCTCCTGGTAGCTGGAAGCGTGAAGGCTCGGAAGCGCTTGGCCCTTCTTGAACTTCATAGCAATGGGGATGGCGCGGGCAGAGATGTAGAAGAACTCCCGCTTCCACGATCGGAGACTGCGCTCGGTCACGCAGATCTTTAAACCCTTTATACGGGTTGTCAGGGTGTACCACCCTTGGACGCACCTCCAAGTATAGAAGGTCATCAGGCGGTCCACGTAGGGCTCAATACCCAGAATCCGGCACACCCACTCGAAGTGCCGGACCTTGGCAATCGCCATCGGATGCACCTCGGTCAGGTGCACCCCGTGCCTCTCCAGGACACGGTACATAAACTTTGTCAATGGGAACCTAAGGTTTCCATAAACAAAGAATGCAGCATATACCCCGATCTTGCCACTGGGGGCATCGTACACAGTCTGGTGAGATTCAGGAAACTCAGGCTCGAGAGACTCGAGCATGAACTTCCTGACGATGTACTGGTACTGATCGA
This sequence comes from Bidens hawaiensis, assembly GCF_021521415.1. NCBI lineage: Eukaryota > Viridiplantae > Streptophyta > Magnoliopsida > Asterales > Asteraceae > Bidens > Bidens hawaiensis. The sequence goes on from NW_027502886.1 coordinate 26,729, forward strand.
CAGGTATCGTCGGCTACAGCTTCAGCATCATGAGAAGACATTTTTGCAGAAAGAAGTGATTTCGGGAAAATGCTTGCCTGAAAAAGGGGAGTATTTGCCGGAAATCACTAAGAAGAAGAAGAGAGGTGAAAGTGTGAATTGCAAATAACCCTCTTCCCCTTTATATAGTAATCGCAATTAATGCGGTGAATTTAATGCGGAGGAGAGAGAAATCGACAGTGCAATGAAACTATGACACGTGGCAAAAAGCAAGCTGGCAACAGCTGTTGAAAGGACGTGCCAGTAACTTCGCGGCCACGCGCCCGAAAAAACACGCCCACGCGCCTGAAAAAGCGACTGGAATGACCATGTTCTGTCACGTCACCATAACTTCCTGCACGTCCTGACACAGTCAGAAGAAACCGTCACATGACGTTTCAGATGGTTGGATTGTTCTTATCCTCACCAACCTTTCGAATTTCAAAATTCAAAATTCAAAAAGATTCAAAAGTAAGCGGGAAAATACCCCTTACCTTGGCAACCAAGTAACCATAAGACGGATGCGGGTACAGTGTTATGGTCAAAACCTTCCACATACCTAGCACCCGCAGGGAATTGAAGCCAAGAATACCCCGGCAACAAAGTAACTATAAGACGGGTGCGGATACAGTGTTAAGGCAAAACCCTTCACGTACCTAGCACCCGCAGGGAATTGACGCCAGGAGTACCTTGAAAGTAAAGTAACCGTAAGACGAGCGCGGGTACAGTGTTAAGGCAAAACCCTTCACATACCTAGCGCTCGGCAGGGAATTGAAACCAGGAAGGATCTTCTGGGCAATGCTTGTGGAAACGGAAATAACATCCCCGCATAGCGGGAACGTCGAGAACTACATTGTTTGAGGCTCCAGGATGGAATTGGTGGTTTAAACATAATTGATCACTATGTTCAAAACCACTAAAACCTCAAGGAGAATCCACACAAGTGAGACTCAACGCTCCTGACTTGCGAGAAGGTTACATACCTACCCGCATCATACCCAAAGATCAAGCAAAAAAATCGGGAATTTTTGCAAGTGACATTAGGAAACCCGCGGGAAGAATCCCCACGGAGAACCTTAAAACTAGAAACCCTTTTCAAAACCCCTTGCTCAAAGTCCAAAAGTTCACCTCACTTTATTAAACATTCATGAGAAGAACATTGGACTGGGGGGACTTGAAGAGGTAGGTCCCAGCAGAGACCAGTTGGTCCCGCAAGACTCACCTGGAGCAGGGACGTCTGCGCAAAGGCCATCTGCTCCCGCAGGACCCACCATGCTCATAGGATCTTACGCGCAGTACACAAGCTGAACACGCAGGGAAAGCCTCCCAATGGTGAAGTACCCCGCCTGTTCCCGCAGTTGCGGATACAAGCCATCAGGAAAGGCTACCCGCAGACAGCAGGGCTACACGCACAAGACATTAGCTACTTCAGTAGTCACATGAAGGGATGAGCAAGGCGGGAACAATCCCGCCTAAATGAGCCAGTCTGATTCTGAAAGATCTCTTGTACCATACCTACAGAAGTATGGATAGGACAGACGATCTGACCAGAACAGCCCATGAGCCAATCACAGGGTGACAGCTCATCGACAACAGGACGAGGAGGAGCACCCTCTAGTACTGTTTGTCACTATTAGCCGCTGCCTACTCACCAACCCTTACTGAGGAGCATGCGCGGCCTACAGTTAGTGGAATAGTGTTACTGTTGGCCGTAACCTATTCACCAACCAGCATGGCCTGCGTACAATCCACAGTAAGTAGGACGTGCATAATCTACAGTTGGTGGAATAGTGCAGCCGACTTTGTTACTGTTGGCCGTAACCTACCCACCAACCAGTATGGCCTGTGCATAGTCCACTGTTGGTTGAACATGAATACTATTCAGCCGGCTGTATCTTCTAGAAAACCTACCTTCGGCTATAAATACTCCAACATCTTGGAATGGTAAGATCATCTGCTATCCAGTTATCTAGCAATCTCTTAATATACACTTATATTCAGAGCAACCTAGTCTGATTCTCACGCCGGAGGGTGGTCACAAGGAGGAACCCCCCCCTTCTCAGTGACGAGCTTACGGTGTTTGTTTTGCAGGTCTCCTGAAGAACAGCCTTCTCAGCTAGACCTCATTCGTGGGAAACATTACTTAACCCCCAGATTATCTATAATCTGTACCGGGTCACTTAGTGTTTCTTCACATTCTTATGGACAACAATTATTGCTGCCCTATAACAGGGAAAATTGTTTTGGCTGTTGCTGCTTCTGGTATCGCCTCATTGTTACTGCCTTCAGGAAGGACAGCTCACTCTCGGTTTAAAATCCCATTAGACTTGACAGATCAATCAACATGTAACATAAAAAAGAACACACAACTTACACAATTGATGCACGAGACATCACTCATCATATGGGACGAGGCCCCTATGAATGACAAAAAGTGTTTTGAGACACTAGACAAGTCACTTAAAGACCTATTCAATAATACTCAACCATTTGGTGGCAGATCCGTATTACTTTGTGGCGATTTCAGGCAAACATTACCTATAATACCTAACGAACCAAAGACAACTATAGTGGCATCGTCATTGCCAAGGTCTCACATGTGGCCACATTTCCCCGTCTACAAGCTGACAGAGAACATGCGACTTCATAGACCAAACTTGACTACTGAACAAAAGAATGTCATCTCATCTTTTTCGTCATGGTTGGTTGCCATAGGAGACGGAAATATTGGAACTCCTGATCCCGCTGAACCAGAAAGTACCAAAAATCTTGAAATCCCTACCCAATATCTGGTACCCAACAATGAAAATGCATTAAAGGTGTTGGAATTACGTATGCCCGAGACACATACTTATATTAATGTGGCTAACTGTGTTTGATCCAAGTCGGGTCATACCCAATAACAAGCTAGACGACACCAATTGTATTCTTTTAATGATTTGATCATTTAAACGAATACCGAACACTATGTGTTTAGAAAATTGGTTTTCTAAACAAACACACTTGATAATTTAAATAAATTATCTGGATAATTTATTTATATAAATTAATTATTTAATTGGTTAAATAATTAAGATAGCATGCATGATTTATAAAATTAGTTTTATAAAGTATAAGATGGAGATGGAGATGTTTTAATTGTTAAAACAAAACAAAAAAAAAATAAAATAAATAAATAACAATCAAAAACCGGCCACCCATGTGGGGTGGTGGTTTTACCCAATCAAATGGCCTTGTCTCCATGTGATGACCATTTAATATATCTCCACATCCAAGACATGCAAAATGGATCTTTCATTTTGAATTTTTTTCAAGTGTTGAATCAAGTTCACTCTCTCTCACTCCCTCTCAAACCTCACGGCCCATTTTGGGCAGAAATTGGGAGTCTTTGGGAGCTCATATAGTGTTCATAAATCCTAGCAATCACTTGGTGTTGTCACAAATAGCTTGGGGTATCACACTCTTGAGGTCTTCTTCTTTGGAGGCTTGTCATTCATCCACCATCTCCTTCAACAAATCACTTGTTCTTCTAAATGTAGAAGAAGGTACAATTTACATTTGTGAGCATTTTGTTCTTGTAATATTGATCCTTGTTCTTTGGGTTTTAGTTTTAACATAATGGTATGTTCACAACAAGTTTTAAAATCTAAGCTTCCGTTGCGTTTTCATGTTAAATATGGTTAACTTGAACTTTGATAATCTTGTATAAAACCCAACAATGGCATCAAGAGCCGGTTACAAGGACTTATGCTTCTTACATGTTCATAGATTTCGGGTTTTTCATGGGTGAAAAAGGGGTCCGAAATTTGGGTGGATTTTACCCCTCATGGATTTGTAAGATCTTGACATGCATGAAAGATCTTAG
>NW_027502887.1:0-17596 GCF_021521415.1 Bidens hawaiensis
GAAAATTAATAGGAAAGTTTCCAATTAGACCACCATAACCGCAAAATGAGGTTACAGTCTGGCTGAAGATCTTAACAAAAACTTACCGCTGATTGTGAGGCAACCCGACCTTTTATTTTATTTTCTTTGTTTTCTTTCTTTTTGCGGTGTTACTTTTTGTTTGTGTTTAGCAACCATAGTAGATTGAAAGTGTGGCGAAGGTGCATGGCATACCAGTCGAGCAAGTTGGAGCATATATTGCCCTATCAGAGTTCCGAGAATGCGGGTGAAGGTCGCAAAAATACTTATCAACACGACCCGTGTAGCATGCAAGACATCGAATCAGGTTCATGTGCTTCTTTCCTTTACTTTGGTTATTAATAAAAGTTTTAATTACTACATTTTTAGGGTTGGAATGGTTTGGTTAAGCTATATTATATGATGCTTCAAATGTTTGGTTGTCTATATTTGGTTGAATGGTATGAAAAAACTCGTGTACCACACTTGGTTTTTAAACGAAAATATACATTGGAGACAATGTAAGGTTTAAGTGTGGGGATGCGGGATTGAATTGAAAAAAAAAGTGAAAAAAATGTTAAAAATGTCAGAATTTAATTTGTTTTTGCAAGACAATGGAAAATGTTAGAAAATTGGGATTTTTTTTAAAAAAACTATACATATTTGTGTGTGAGAGAGAGAGAGAGAGAGAGAGAGAGAGAGAGAGATAATAAAAGACAGAAACACACTTAACTTGGGATGTGTCGGTAGGCATAGATTTTAAGAATGAAATGACGGTTTAGTTGGTAACTGAATTGAACTTTTAATTGCTTTATTTTAATGAGAACCCTAACGAAGCATGTGTAAGGACTGGAATGAAAGTTTGGGCCATACTCAATCCTTTTGTTAGTTTGATCACCAAAAGATTAAATTTCTAGAATATGAATAGACTATTGTGTAATGCTTGGATAGGCTTAACGTTAGAGTATGCTAGATGGCTTGTGATATCAACTTAAATGAATATACTTCTAGTTTGAGTGGTTAACGCTTCACGGCGTATGGTTTTATGGCCTTAAATCATGTACTGATAGGATGCTTCCGGGTTTTGAAATTTTGGGTCTTTATGCGGTTTGTCATCGGGTATTTGTAATACCTAAGTGAATTTACAAATATTAAATTGAGCTAAAAAGCTAATCCTGCAGTTACAACTGCCAAAATAGCAAAAGCTACACAGCCAATGCAAATCACTTATTCAGTCATAAATGATCATTAGGTACTTCACCGTACACTTAAACAATTAAGTTGATCGTTCCCGCTATTATTCATATGTTGGTCTCTCTAGCACGTTCCATACCAATAAGAAAGAACCTATCTAAGATTTAACGTATGTAAACCCTACATATGAAATCGTGCATATTCACCTCGGATGATGCGCTCCGGGGTGTTGCTTGATAATGGGGTATGTCATGTAGTGGGGACCACTTACTAGGTAGTTACTTAATGTACCTAACTATATCTAATAACCATCCTAGTAGGCTTTATTGCTTGAGTTCAGGTGGACAACAATATCCTTAATTGTCATAGCTATTACATATGGGCTTAAAAATTGTACACTTGGATATGCAAAATTTTGATCAGCTGATTTTAAGGCTTAAGTCAAGTTGTGGGTGGTCTAGCTCGGTAAAACCATAATGAAGCGTGGTAAGTGTAAACACCCCGACCAAAGGCGGATTATACATCGGGGCCGCCACATATTGCTTCATTACTCGCGACACTATTGGTGTCAATATTATATAATACACATTTTATCGCGCACGCGCAGCGGGAAAAATAAAGAACATAAATCAAACATAAATCAAATAATATTATAAATTATAACATTCAAACAACATTAACTTGTCTTGATACATTTTAATTCTAGGTCCAAAAGTAAAAACGTCCTACGAGTCCACAAGCTCCAAAACAGCTACTGCAAACCTGAACATGTGTTAAAATAAACGTCAAACACTTGCGTGTTGGTGAGAAATCAAGTTTAATAGATAATCATAGATAATCACAGTAAATCTGCGGCGCAACACGTGTATGTCTAGAGTTTAACAAGGGTGTAATCAGATTGTGATCAAGCCTAAGATAGTTCATAGATCATAGTTCAATCCATGCTCCCAATTGAGCATAAAAACGAGAAAACATCTGTGCAAGTGTAAACAAAGAAACCGTAACGATAGGTCTCCCGTGTTTCAACTAATGGTACCAACGGAACTGCGGAATAGGCCGAACAAAGCGGTTAATGATACACACATACAAATAAACAGCCAAGTCAACGTCCTCAACACATGGGATACTGCGCGACTAAAGTTCATAAACAAGTTTAAGACTCAAGTTTTGTATGAACACATGAACATCCCAAAGCATTTAAAATAAAAAGGGATTAGATACGAGATAACTCACATGATAAACGATGCGGTGATAGATAAAGCAAGAACCAACTTTAAACAAGCACAAGTTAACCTATAAATAAGATTATTGTTTTAACGATTGGTTTTAAGTCTTGATTATAAGTTAGCATAATTAATAAGTAAATTATTATATATACATATATACATTACCGGAAAGCAGGGCAGAACGGAGGAAGACGGAGGCGGAGAGGGAGGCGGCAGGAGGACAACGGCAGAGAGCAAAAAGGGAGGAAGAGATAATAAGTGTAGTGTGTGAAGTGTTAAGAAAATAGTACTATTATAGGCAAACCCTAGGGGACACAAACCCTAGAAAAGATCTCCAAAAGTAAAAGATTCCAAAAGCAAAAGATATGGAAAGATATGGCAGCTGCAGGGGGCAAAGGAAAAGCTGACAGGGAACAGTAAAAAGCATGGGCGGGTCAGATAAAGGTACTGGTCAAGCATGGAAAAAGCAGATCTCAAAAGATTATGTCAGTCACTTTATCTGCCAACCAATGGGGTTGGCGCGCATGTTGCGCCGAAAGTAACTTTTCAGACATAAAGCAGATTAGGTCACAGCTCAAAAGATAAGACAACACAAAAGCAACGGCTAGATTAAACAGAAGAAAACTCAAAGGGTTTAGCGCGAGAAGGTTTGAGCGCGAAGGCAGACACCAGAAGGTCAAGAGAGCGCGAGCGCGAAGGCAGACAGAACCAACCTTAACGCGTCGCGGAAAGAACTACATTTCTAAGCGCGCCGCGGGAAGAATCACATTTCTTAGCGCGCCGCGGGAGGAACTATAATTCTTCGCGCGTCGAGGGATGAACTACGATTCTTAGCGCGCTGCGAGAAGAACTACAATCCTTAGCGCGTCGCGGGAAGAACTACCGTTCTTAGCGCGCTGCGAGAAGAATTACAATTCTTAGCGCGCTGCGAGAAGAGTTCGTCTCGCGTAATCGCTGAAACAGGTGGTCTTCACGCAGGATTCCTTGTAAGGGGTCTGGCGCGTGGAGCTGCGCAGAACAACCTTAGGCGGGAAGGAACAAAGGACAAGCAAAGAGTTAGAAGAAAAAGAGGGAAACAAGGCGTAAGGGCGGGACGGCGACAAGAGGAAAAGAAGGCGGAAAGAGAGAAGGAGAGGCGGGAAGGAAAATATATTTATTATTAAAAGTAAAATATAAGTATAAATATTAAATAATAAAGAGAGATCGGGTCAGAGAAACGGGTACCTGGGTCGGGTCGGATCGGGCAGATGTCACAGTCTCCCCTACTTTAAGAAATTTCGTCCCGAAATTTATCTCGAAGTAGGTTGCGCAGAGAACAGGTGCGGGTACTTGATCTTCATTTGATCTTCCCTTTCCCATGTAAACTCGGCTCCGCGCTTGGACTCCCAGCGAACTTTCACGATAGGGATACGACTGCGCTTGGTTTGCTTAACCTCGCGATCCATAATCTCAACAGGCTTCTCAACGAAATGCATAGTTTCATCAACTTGAACTTCATCAAGCGGAATGTGAAGGTTCTCGTCAGCTAAACACTTCTTGAGATTGGATACATGGAACGTTGGATGCACATTACTGAGCTGCGGGCGGCAGGTCAAGTCTGTAGGCAACTTTTCCCACACGCGCGAGAATCTTGAATGGACCAACATAACGAGGAGCAAGCTTACCTTTCTTCCCAAAGCGGACAACAACCCTTCCAAGGCGACACTTTGAGGAGAACAAGATCACCAACTTGAAATTCGAGAGGCTTTCGCCTACGATCTGCGTAACTCTTCTGTCGGCTTCTGGCAGTCAGCAAATGATCACGGATCTTGGCGATTTTATCGGTTGTCTCTTGAACAAGTTCGGGTCCTGTGATTTGAGTTTCACCCACTTCGCTCCAACAAATCGGGGAGCGGCACTTACGACCGTAAAGTGCTTCAAATGGGGCCATACCGATACTGGAATGATAGCTGTTATTATAAGAGAACTCGATCAAAGGCAGGTGTGAATCCAATTACCTCCAAAATCAAGAACACAAGATCGGAGCATATCCTCAAGAGTTTGAATAGTTCGCTCAGACTGACCGTCAGTCTGAGGATGATATGCCGTACTCATGTCCAAGCGAGTTCCTAGCGCAGATTGGAGAGATTTCCAAAAGCGAGATATAAAACGGCCATCGCGATCGGATATGATGCTCAAAGGAGTACCATGGCGGCAGACGATTTCCTTGACATAAAGCTGCGCGAGTTGCTCAACACGGTAGTTTTCACGAATGGGCAGAAAGTGAGCAGACTTAGTCAATCGATCCACTATTACCCAGATGCTATCATGTTTGCTTGCTGTCAAAGGTAACTTGGTAATAATGTCCATCGCTATACCTTCCATTTCCACGTAGGAATTTCTGGTTGTTCGAGCAAACCAGATGGGCGTTGGTGTTCAGCTTTAACTTTAGAACAAGTCAGGCACTTAGCTACGAACACAGCAATATCCTTTTTCATATCGGGCCACCAATAAGTTATGCGCAAATCCTTGTACATCTTATCAGCGCCGGGATGAATAGAATACCGAGATTTGTGCGCTTCACTCAGGATATCAGCGCGAAGATTCTCATCACAAGGGATCCAGATGCGATTGAGATAGCAGAGAATTCCACTCAGATTAGGGACAAAGAGTGCTTCCGCGCCACACGCTAACTCGGCGCGAAGGTTACCATTACTGATGGATGCGCGCTGCGCGTCACGAATACGCGATTCAAGGTTGCTTTGAATCGGCGCGAAGTGAAGCTGGGTGCGCGGCAAGATACAGTTAAGTTGGCAGGGTTTTCGGCTGAGCGCATCGGCTACCACATTAGCCTTACCAGGATGATACCGGATCTCACAATCGTAATCGCTGATGAGTTCGTTCCATCGGCGTTGCCTCATGTTAAGTTCCTTTTGATCAAAGATATGCTGAAGGCTTTTATGGTCAGTGTAGAGGATACACTTAGTACCATAAAGGTAGTGTCTCCAGATCTTCAAGGCAAAAACAACTGCACCAAGTTCGAGGTCGTGAGTTGTATAATTCTTTCATGAACCTTAAGTTGCCTTGATGCGTAAGCGATAACCTTGCCTCGTTGCATAAGAACACAACCGAGACCTTGGTTGGATGCATCGCAATACACGATAAAATCATCATTACCCTCAGGTAGCGCAAGAACAGGAGCTTCACACAACAAACGCTTGAGCGTTAGAAAGGCTTCTTCTTGCTTCGAGCCCCAAATATACGGTTTACCTTTGTGCGTCAGAGCTGTTAAAGGCAAAGCGATCTTCGAGAAGTTCGAAATGAAACGCCGGTAATAACCAGCTAAGCCAGAAAGGAACGGATCTCAGAACGAGAGGATGGCGTAATCCAGTTCTTGATTGCTTCAATCTTGGATGGGTCGACATGAATACCCATCTTGTTTACAACATGACCAAGAAACTGTACTTCATCAGACCAAAATTCACACTTGGAAAGCTTAGCATAGAGTTGCTCGGCTCTAAGCTTTTGCAATACCAATCGGAGATGTTGCTCATGCTCGGCCTTGGTCTTAGAATACACCAGAACATCATCGATAAACACGATCACGAATTTATCCAAGAAAGGCCTACACACCCGATTCATTAGATCCATGAAAAACGGCGGGTGCGTTGGTTAGACCGAAGGACATGACCAAGAATTCAAAATGGCCATAACGAGTTCGAAAAGCAGTCTTCGGAACATCTTCATCGCGGATACGCAACTGGTGATAACCAGAGCGGAGATCGATCTTCGAGAAACAGGAGGCACCTTGGAGTTGATCAAAGAGGTCGTCAATACGCGGTAAGGGATACCGGTTTTTAATGGTGAGTTTGTTCAACTCGCGTAATCAATACACATGCGAAACGATCCATCTTTCTTTTTAACGAACAACACCGGAGCACCCCAGGGCGAAGAGCTAGGGCGAATGAATCCTTTAGCAGTCAACTCTTGAAGTTGGCTGGCCAATTCTTGCATCTCAGCGGGTGCAAGACGATAAGGAGATTTGGCTACGGGGGAAGCACCAGGGACAAGATCAATACGGAACTCGACTTCACGAGCGGGAGGGATACCAGGAAGATCATCAGGAAAAACTTCAGGAAAATCACGCACAACAGGGATATCGCGAAGCTTCTTCTCTTCAGCAGGTTTAAACCACATGGGCTAGAAATGCAATACACTTCTTCCGCATGAGTCTTTGGGCTTCGGCGCAAGACATAAGTTTAAGACCACTGGAGGGTTTTTCGCCGTAGATATGAAGATCACCATTTTCTCGAGGTATGCGAATCAATTTCTTGGCGCAAATAACTTCGGCGCGATTCTTCGAGAGCCAGTCCATACCATGATAACATCAAAGCTTCCAAGAGGCATAGGGATGAGGTCGATCAGAAAATCGTTTTCGTTAAGGTTAAGCGTGCAATCTTTAACTACCGAGTTTATTAAAACAGTTTCGCCATTAGCCAATTCAACTGAAAAATCTTCTTTTAAGTTATCGCGCGGTCGCGCAAGCTTCCGCTCAAAGGCGCGAGAGATAAAACTTCTATCGGCGCCAGTATCAAAAAGCATAGATGCATAAAATCCGTTAAGCAAAAATGTACCATTAACTACGTCGTTATTCGCTTGCGCTTGGTGCGCGGTTATGTTAAAAGCTCGTCACGCGTCACTTGGTTTGAAATCTGGTTCACCGGATTCGCTTGTGTAATCTGAACTTGTAGCCTTGGGCACGCGTTCCGGAAATGACTTGGATCACCGCAGTTAAAGCACGATCTGGGTCGTGGGTTTTGGTAAGTTGGCTGCGGGTTCTGCGGGTAGGCTGGTGGTGTTGGCGCATCGGATTGGAGGGAGGGGTTCTACAGTACTCAACGGAGTGACCTACGCGGCCACATCGGTTACATTGTCGACACGGGACTTGAGGTGGGTGATGAAGTCTACAGGTTGGCAAAAGGGTTGGTTCCTGTGTAAGGTTTCTTAGTTGGCGGGGCAGGAAGTGCTGGATTGGTTAAGGCATAGTTGTGGACTACAGGAGGTGCTGGGTAGGTTGACAGCGGGTTAGGCGCGTAAACTGGTTGATAAATTGGTTGCTGGACAATGGCGGGTTGGTAAGCGCATAGGCTTGTCTGCGCCTACGTTTCTGGTTATGGTTTGAGGGTTCTGGTTTGGTTTCTGTTGGTTCAGGGACAGTCTTGGTGGGTTTGGTCTTCTCAGTTCCCCGCAGGAACAGGGTTCCTGCTCTGACATGGTTGTCGCTGAGCACAGCGGCCAATTCGATGGCGTCAGAGAGGGTAACTGGGTTTCTGGCCCATACAGAATCTTGAATTTCCATGGGGAGACCCCCAAGGAATTTCTCGATTGCTCGGCGTGAAGGGGTAACAAGGTGAGGGACCAGTAGCTTAGCTCGTGGAAGCGCGTCGCGTACTCGCGCGCTTCACCGCTGTATTGCTTCAAGTTCCAGAATTCTTCCTCCAGGCGCTTAACTTCGTTGGGAGGGCAGAATTCTCGCGTAAGAGTTTCCTTGAATTCCTCCCATGTCATGCTAGAAGCAGCCTCTGCGCCACGCGCATGAGCTACTCCATTCCACCATGTAAGCGCTCTGGATTCCAGGACACTGAAGCATATAGGGTTCGTCTGTCTGAGGGGCATTGGGTATGGAGGAAAGTGTTTTCAATCTTCTCAAGCCATTGGAGCATCACGGTGGCTCCTTCAAGACCTGTGAACTTCGGAGGGTTACCCGCATTAAAGGACTAATGTTATAACTGGAGGTATTAGCATTGTTTTGGCTCAAAGCTTGGGCTATTGCGGCGGCCATTTCCTGGGAACGTTGCTGTCTACGCACGCGCGAGGCTTCTCTTCTCTGAAATCGGCGAGATAGCGGAGGCATTCTATAAAAGTTTTAATTTTAGTTAATATCTTGGTTTTATCGCAAAGTTTAACTTTATAAAGCTTGGTTTCGCAGAGTTAGATACTATCAAAAGTTAAAGTAAAATAAATGATCCTAAATGCAGACTTTAATAAAGGTAACAAATTCGAATCAAGAATCGACAATTCACGTATCACCGTGACTTTCCGAGTTCTCAATTTAAAATAGCTAGTAAACGGGTATTGGAGATTGACGATTCATGTATCACCATGACTTTCCAATCTTCAATATAAAATATACAAGAAAATGAGTATTGGAGGTTGACAATTCATGTATCACCATGACTTTTCAAGTCTCCAACCTCAGAACATAATCGTAAATGGAAATTGAAAATCAACTATTCATGTATCACCATGACTTTTCGGATTTTCAGCCCCAACAAACGAATATGTAAGTAAAATCAATAAAAATCGAAATTCGACAAAAATCGAAATATCGCGAAATAAAACATAAAATCATATACTGCGCAAGCGCGAGCATATTCATAAATAACGAGTAATTAACAATAAGCGCGCAAACATGAGATTTCTCTCATGCGCGAGAAGGGACTCTTAGGTATTCTAGGCCGTTACGTCTAACCACCTATCCTAAAGTCAACGAGCTCTGATACCAATCTGTAACACCCCGACCAAAGGCGGATTATACATCGGGGCGCCACATATTGCTTCATTACTCGCGACACTATTGGTGTCAATATTTATAAATACACATTTTATCGCGCACGCGCAGCGGGAAAATAAAGAACATAAATCAAACATAAATCAATATATTATAAATTATAACATTCAAACAACATTAACTTGTCTTGATACATTTTAATTCTAGGTCCAAAAGTAAAAACGTCCTACGTGTCCACAAGCTCCAAAACAGCTACTGCAAACCTGAACATGTGTTAAAATAAACGTCAAACACTTGCGTGTTGGTGAGAAATCAAGTTTAATAGATAATCATAGATAATCACAGTAAATCTGCGCGCAACACGTGTATGTCTAGAGTTTAACAAGGGTGTAATCAGATTGTGATCAAGCCTAAGATAGTTCATAGATCATAGTTCAATCCATGCTCCCAATTGAGCATAAAAACGAGAAAACATCTGTGCAAGTGTAAACAAAGAAAACCGTAAACGATAGGTCTCCCGTGTTCAACTAATGGTACCAACGGAACTGCGGAATAGGCCGAACAAAGCGGTTAATGATACACACATACAAATAAACAGCCAAGTAAACGTCCTCAACACATGGGATACTGCGCGACTAAAGTTCATAAACAAGTTTAAGACTCAAGTTTTGTATGAACACATGAACATCCCAAAGCATTTAAAATAAAAAGGGATTAGATACGAGATAACTCACATGATAAACGATGCGGTGATAGATAAAGCAAGAACCAACTTTAAACAAGCACAAGTTAACCTATAAATAAGATTATTGTTTTAACGATTGGTTTTAAGTCTTGATTATAAGTTAGCATAATTAATAAGTAAATTATTATATATACATATATACATTACCGGAAAAGCAGGGCAGAACGGAGGAAGACGGAGGCGGAGAGGGAGGCGGCAGGAGGACAACGGCAGAGAGCAAAAAGGGAGGAAGAGATAATAAGTGTAGTGTGTGAAGTGTTAAGAAAATAGTACTATATATAGGCAAACCCTAGGGGACACAAACCCTAGAAAAGATCTCCAAAAGTAAAAGATTCCAAAAGCAAAAGATATGGAAAGATATGGCAGCTGCAGGGGGCAAAGGAAAAGCTGACAGGGAACAGTAAAAAGCATGGGCGGGTCAGATAAAGGTACTGGTCAAGCATGGAAAAAGCAGATCTCAAAAGATTATGTCAGTCACTTTATCTGCCAACCAATGGGGTTGGCGCGCATGTTGCGCCGAAAGTAACTTTTCAGACATAAAGCAGATTAGGTCAACAGCTCAAAAGATAAGACAACACAAAAGCAAACGGCTAGATTAAACAGAAGAAAACTCAAAGGGTTTAGCGCGAGAAGGTTTGAGCGCGAAGGCAGACACAGAAGGTCAAGAGAGCGCGAGCGCGAAGGCAGACAGAACCAACCTTAACGCGTCGCGGAAAGAACTACATTTCTAAGCGCGCCGCGGGAAGAATCACATTTCTTAGCGCGCCGCGGGAGGAACTATAATTCTTCGCGCGTCGAGGGATGAACTACGATTCTTAGCGCGCTGCGAGAAGAACTACAATCCTTAGCGCGTCGCGGGAAGAACTACCGTTCTTAGCGCGCTGCGAGAAGAATTACAATTCTTAGCGCGCTGCGAGAAGAGTTCGTCTCGCGTATCGCTGAAACAGGTGGTCTTCACGCAGGATTCCTTGTAAGGGGTCTGGCGCGTGGAGCTGCGCAGACAACCTTAGGCGGGAAGGAACAAAGGACAAGCAAAGAGTTAGAAGAAAAAGAGGGAAACAAGGCGTAAGGGCGGGACGGCGACAAGAGGGAAAAGAAGGCGGAAAGAGAGAAGGAAGAGGCGGGAAGGAAAATATATATTATTATTAAAAGTAAAATATAAGTATAAATATTAAATAATAAAAGAGAGATCGGGTCAGAGAAACGGGTACCTGGGTCGGGTCGGATCGGGGCAGATGTCACAGTAAGGCGGCTTAGGGCTTTTTAGTGTGGGTCCTACTTATTCATATGAACTAATGAATTGTCACACCTTACTTGTCTCAGTAAGTATTAGGGCATGGGCTTAATTAGACAAAAATATCGGTAATCGCAGTTTTTGTGTTAGTTAGTCATTACTTAAAATAACCTAAGTGTTTTGTAAATACATTTTCTAATTCTGTTTCCATTGGAAGTCTTTTTCGGGACGAAAATGATAAGTGTGGGGATGTGATATACGGGTGACAGAACGTGTTTTAAGTGTTAAATGTTGTGTGTTTTAATTGTTTATATGTATCGATCACGAGTACTTTGAGTGATTTTATGATTACAGGTGCTCGGAGATTAAAGGAACTAATTTGGAGCATTAAAGATACCAAATGGAGGTGTGTGCATTCATGCTTTGAAGTCCGGGGAGTTTGGAAGTGATTCGCGCGCGTTTAAAGTAAAACGGGCATATTCGAGGCTAGAAAATGAGTTATGTGACCCATAATATACTGAGTTTCTCGACGAGAAGAGTATGAAAATGGAAGAAAAGGTTCCGTAATACAGAGGCTGGTGGCCGTAAGCTATGGTTCCCAGGCCGTAGCTTACGGCGGGGGTCTGACGGGAAAAATCGGTTTGAGTGATTCTTCCATATTTAAGCTATGTAAAATCCTATAACGATATACCTTAATACCCTAGCCACCAAGAACGATTTTGGAGCAATTCTTCACCATCCTAACACCCTCTAATCACCAAAATCATCCATGTTATCATCCGTTCAACAATTAGTGAAGCTATTCAAGATCAAGATGCAAGGCTAAACTATTTGTAACCATCTATGGGAATAGGGTTGTGTTTGTATTTAGACTATTGGTGTTCTAAATCTCGGTATTGGATTTGGATTTGGATTTGGATTTGATTAACCATTCGGTTAGTTAACTTTAGATGTTTGTTTGTGCATTTAAATAATTTTTCGTAATTGAATGCTTTGAAGTTTTATCAGTTAATTGATTTGTGGTTATCAACTTTTAGGATTAGATTCTTAGAGCCATTGACCCATTTATTTTTAATCATTAAGCCGATTGCATTTATCAACCCTTAAAACTGGTGATCAATTAGGTTATTATTCATTCAAAGCAATTGTTTTAGATTCAGTTATGTCAATCAGTAAGGTCAAATATCTAATCTTTTGATTATAGGCATAATCAAACGGGCTTTCTAAATAAGTTTAATCAATTGGTCTATCTGCTTCACAACCTGAACCTTGGAGTGTGGTTAGTTTTCTTTAATTGGTTTATAATCAAATCAATATTTAATCTGATTGATATCATTTGTCCGCCTTAATTATTATTAAACAATAAAATCAATTGGCATTATCAACTGATTCCGTATGGATTCGACGCCTTACTTGACCTTGCTAGTAAAGATAGTTTATAAATGTTTTTTGATTTATCTTTCAACATCGATCAATATCTCTTTAGAAAACTTCATACAAAAATTTAACTATATTTAGACCGTTGCGGCTACTTTTGCACTACTAGAAAATGAGTCATTTCTTTACGGCGATTTTCATTAGAGAAACCATTTTCCAATGATTTTCTTACAAAAGGTTGTATGGGAAAAACACATGTTTACAAAAAATCATTTCCATCTTTATCCAGCCAACTTTTTCTATAAAATTGCTACAAATGTATATTAAAAGTTCCTATAATTTTCCAACAAACCTATTTTATTTTTTTTATTTATCTATTTTTCTAGTTTGCTACAAATTTCCAATAAAAGTATAATACTATAAATACAAAGTAAAACTATATTTATAATGGTTTTCAACAATTTTTAAACGAAAATAAAAGAACATAATTGATGAATAGATTTAAAAAAATTCAATAAAAAAACATATTGTTACTATTTTGTTGCAATACAATAACAAAATCAGAGCTAGTTTTCTTTTGTTGGAAATTCGTCTAAATTTGTTGGAATTAGGAATTGTGAGTATTTTTGTAGGAAATTTTCATACAGAATCTTTAATTTGAGTCATCGATAAGCTATTTTGTATTTTTGCATACAATATTAGGGAGGGAGGGGTTGTCCTCTAAATTAACTCATTCCCCACCAATCATATATTGCCATGTCAAAATCACCATCTACTATCTCAAAACTAACTATTTTTTTATTGTATACAGTCAGCTATTTTTTATTTTACCAAAGGCCCAACGGTAAAAAGTTAATGGCAACTGATAGTCTTTTTGCTCGGGTACCTCTACCCCATTTGCTATACCCAATTGTGGGTTTACGGGGCCGGCAGTGGAGGTCACGTATTGGGTGCATAGTGTGTCCGATCATGTTGATGGCAAACACCCCCGCCCCCCCCCCCCCTCGGACGACTCACCATCTTATGAATCACCATATTTTGACACCACACACTATATGTTAAGATAAATTAGTGAGAAACTACAACTGAAGTCAAGAACAATCAAAATTAAGTAACTAAATTAACTACATATTTATAAAATCTTTGGTTATCATTTATCGACCAAACATAAACTTCTTGTTGTTGATGCTTATAGACGTAGGTATGTGTAAGCTCTAATTCGTTCAGAAAAAGAAAGAAAAAAAAAGCGCTTTACATTATTATGCAATTATCAAATTCATTGAATCGAGGTCACCTTCCATGTAGCTAAACACCAAATTAAACATATGATGAATGAACATAAACGATTACAACAAATTAATTACTTTAACTTGCTAACACTTACTTCAAAGGAAATTGCCCATTTTTCATTTTTTCTTTTATTAAGTAGTAGAGACAGCTGATTTAGACAACTAAAATAAACATATGTTATTTCTAAGAAAGCCTAAACTATTGTCTAAACACACAAAATGGTAAGGTTCGGAAACATGGGATTCATTGAATGCTGATATCTTTAATTCCGAACACCTGATCAACGAATTATATGATTTGTCCCTAAATCGTGCAAATCGCAACAAAACTTGTACTATGAATCTGCACGACTGCACGAGTTAGATATCTGTACAAAAACCGTTATGCATTTCCCAATTCACAAATCTAATGCTACAAAACAAACACGTCCTTTTTCGTTTAATTATTAGCCGGCCTATGAACTTTACCAAAGCCAAAACCGAACATGTGCAAGAATCCTACTTCATGAATTTGTCACATATTACATGTATACGTGCACGTATGCAGGCCATATTTACTTTGTACCTCCAAAGAGTATAAATAAGGTTAGTGGTCAGTTAACGTTGTCACACGAACATTATTCACAACGTGCAATATGTTGAGCAAGAAAACAGTTGTTGTGATGGTGGAAAAGTTGCAAAAGAGGCTTTTTGTTAAAAATATTGACGGCGGTATGCCTCAAGATGTGAAAGAAGGTCACTTTGCGGTCATAGCAGTTGATGAATATGAAGAAAGAAGGTTTGTTGTTCCCTGTGTCGTGTCTTAAGCAAGCTTCGTTTGTAAAACTGTTGGAACGAGCAGCCGAAGAGTACGGGTTTGAGCACGAAGGTGCAGTGGTCATACCGTGTAGGCTGAGTGAGCTTGAAAGAATATTGGCTCAGCGAGAGGCTCAAGTGAAGACGCTTTCATGTAAACCGTTGCTTAGTTTCACTAAGCATTATTAGAGCTAGTGATTGGAGTTTAACACTAGTTAATAGTGTATATTTCATGTTAGAAAGGAGCAAAGTGTCCTTTAGTTGAATTTAGAGGTATTATAAAGATAGTTTAATTATATGGCACATGATCACTAACTTTGTTAAAGTTCCTATAGTCTCCATGCTTGATAGTGTCCAATAAACATGACACGTGAGATACATGCCATGTGAAAGTACCACCACCTTTTCTTCATTATTGCAGCATCCTAAAGTGCTGAGTACTGACTACTAAGTCAAACTAAAAGGTGTAAATGGACGGATCTAGTAAGTTAGGTAATGGGTTCCATGTACAATTTTTAAGTTGCGGGTTGAATTGAAATACCTTCTGTGTATAATCTTTTTAGGAAGATGTAGGTCCCGGAGGCCCAACAGAAGATTATAATAAATATTAAAATATGCTTATTAAGGGATAAGTGAAAATACAAATGGAGACAAAAATGATAAGAAAGAGAAGAATTTCATACCAAACATAAAACCTCTTAAAAATTGGAAAAAAAAAATCATAACTCAAAATATAAATACAAAACGAAAACATTTAAAATACCAAAATGTTTCCCCCGTCATTCTCATTGCAAAAAAAAAACTGCCGAAAAGACACAATGCCGAGAAAAAAGACACAATCTGAAATTGAATAAACAACATAATGATAGATAAAAAAAAGACACAATATGTCGCAAAATATAACATAATGTCGAACAAAATATAGCATAATGTTGAGTTACACAATATCAAGAAAAAAGACACAATCAATTACGAAAATAAATAAAAAACACAATAATAAATAAAAAGACATAATGATCATTTTTCCTGATCAACATTGTGTGTGCGTGTGGCTTTTTTTTGTGTGAACGAGGAAGACGGCAGAAACATTTTTGTGCTTTTACATTTTTCGTTTTTTTATTAAATTTTTTTGAGTTATGATTGTTTTAATTAATTTTTTATTATTTTTTTAAGATGTTTTTTTTGCTACAAATCCTTCTCATTCTTCTTATTTTTGTATCATTTTGTAAAAATAACCTGACCCTGATTATTAAAACTATACTCTTGTAATAATTTATGCATTCTTAAACAAAGGATTTAGGATGCTATACGTACTAAAATTACATGGGTGATTTTCGGCTAATGTTTTCTTACTTGTAGTTGTAAAAATATAAGGATGTCGAATTTAAATAATAAAACAAAGAAAATAGTTCTAAGAAAATAATTGAATTCCATTTATATTTTTATGAACCGAATCCTATACATAAATAACGATTTCTCTTTTTTTTACATAATTTTAGCTTGTAGCGGTTTTTTTAAACTCTAAAGCCATGGAGGAAAAATAATTAGTTTTGGTTCAACTTATTTAAACTCTTTGATTTGTTTAGCAAGTTCGCGTTTGTGTGTTTTGGATCTTTTTTTTTTATTTTTTTTGTTCATATTCCATGAAAACCTTTACGATTATAGTCTGTCTAGAGTGAGACAATAGGGCTCTCTAAATTAAAGAGTGTAATGTCTTAACACACAAGAAAGTCACCATTATAAAGAAAAATATCTACACCTTATATATATTAAAAACATTTTTTATTAAATCATGCAGTACGCTAAGATAAAATATTAAAAAGTATGTTAAGATATAATGATTTTTTTTTCAGAAAAAAATGTTGATAATATGATAACCAGATAATTCACTTACAGATAACGTTTTAAAAATAATTCAGGTAGTGTGAGAGAGAAAGTATGATAGTTACGTATTTGTATTATGTACCACATTCAATGCACTGCGTACAAATGTGCAAATATATTATTGTTTACAAAAAACACTCAGTGTTTTAAAAACCGGTTCAAACCGGCCAGTTGAACCGGATAAACCGAATTTCGCACAGCAGTCCGGTATCTTTGGCCGGTTTGCTAGAACATCATACCGGCGGTTTTTTCTAAAATACCGGTTTTTACCGGCAAACCGGTTTTATGTCCAAGAAATTTTTGATATTTGTGGCCCATATTTTATCAAAATTATTTTTAACCCAACAACTAATATTCAAGCGTGTAAGCTTTAGGAATCTTTTTTTAAAATTGAGTGCTTTTGTATTATTTTTTTAATATGGATTGACTTTTTGATTGTTTTTTGTTATGAAATCATTTACTTTTGGGTTAGTTTTGGAGTTAAAGTTGTATTTATAGGAAATTATAAGGTAAACTATTCAACCGGTTGAACCTTCCGGTATAACCCGGTTCAACCGGTTATACCATTTTTTAGCCCAATCCGGTACGTATAAAAAACCGGTTTTTAAAACATTGAAAAAAACTATCAAGGTGTAAAGTAAAATATAATAAAATTTTAGTAAATTTTGTAATGTTAGCCTAACTTATAGCATCACCAATGCAACACACCCATAGCTTGTTTCTCCTTCAGTGATTTTAGTCGTCCTTGCTTTAAACATCACCTCATCAACTACTTTTCGTTTTATTAATTAATAAAATTTATATATTTTATAATTATTTATTTTATATTTTGTCTATAATAAATAAGTTAAATAATTTAAAAAACTCATAAAATTAATAAATTAAAAAAAATACATACTAGATAAAAACACACTTTAAAATTAAATTTAGAGCATACAACATTTCTAAAAAAACAAATATGCAATAAAATTTAAAAAACATAAAACTTTTGACAAATGAAAATAAACACACGTGATAATTAGTGGATTAAGTTAAAAAAATAGTAATTTAATAATTATTTTTAGAAGGAAAAAAAATCACCATTAACGTTGAAAAGGTTTCTTCATTCATAGAGTATCTTATTTTAAATTGATTTAAATGTGAGTGAGATCATCTTAATCGTTTGTTCAATAATTTTCACTCACAAACAGCTCTTGTCAAACAACATCACTTCAATGGATAAACTTATTTGTTGTTTATGTTTGAAACTTTAAACGGTGTCATGTGGTGTTACGTATTAAATGGTAATATGATCGATTATGAGAA
>NW_027502888.1:0-35446 GCF_021521415.1 Bidens hawaiensis
CCGTGTTCATCTAATGGATCCATGAAAACTTCGGAATAGGCCGAACAAAGCGGTTAATGATTCACACATACAAATAAACAGCCAAGTAAACGTCCATAACACATGGGGTTTTGCGCACATAAATTTCATAAACAAGTTTAAGACTCAAGTTGTACGAACACATGAACATCCCAAAACGCTAAAAATAAAAGGGGATTAAGTACGAGATTACTCACTTGTAAAAGGTGCGTTGAAAGATAATGCAAGAACCAACTTTTAAACAAGCGAAAGTTAACCTATAAATAAGAGGTTATTGGTTTAACGATTGGTTTTTATGTCTTGATTATATGTAAGTTACTTAAACAAATTATTATAAATTATTTATTTACCGGGATTTCTGGGCAGAAAAGAAGAGAAGACGGAGGCAAAGAGAGGAGTGGCGTTGCTGAGGAACTACGGCAGAGAGCAAAGGGAGAGAGATTTGGGGAGTGTTTAAGTGTAGTGTGTGTAGTGTTAATAAACAAGAATTTAGCTTAATTTATAGGAAAACCCGAGGGAACACAATCCCTTGAAAGGGGAAAAGATCTTATCAAATCAAGCAAAAGATATTAAAAAGCACAAGAAACCAAAAGCAAAAGATATCAAAAGATATGCCGGCAGCTGCAGGGGATGGGGAAAAGCTGACAGGTTACAGATCAAAGCATGGGAGGTGTCAGATAAAGCATTGTTCAAGACATGCAAAAGAAGATTTCAAAAGATTATGCCAGTCACTTTTTCTGTCAACCAATAGGATTGGTGCGCATGCTGCGCCGAAAGTGGCTTTTCGGACAGATGTCGGAACTGACCTACAGTGCTCATACAAAAGATAAGATATTTCAAAAGCATACAGGCTGGCTTAAACTGGAGAAAAGACTTAAGTGTCTAGGGCGAGAAGGCTTGAGTGCGCGAGGGCGAAGGCAGACAGAGCAATCCTTAGCGCGCCGCGGGAAGAACTCCAATCCTTAGCGCGCCGCGGGAAGAACTACAATCCTTAGCGCGTCGCGGGAAGAACTACAATCCTTAGCGCGTCGCGGGAAGAACTACAATCCTTTACGCGCCGCGGGAACAGTTCGCCTCGCGTATCGCAGGGACAGCTGGTCTTCACGCAGGCTTCCTTGTAAGGAGTCTGGCGCGTGGAGCTGCGCAGACATCCTTAGGCGGGAAGAACCAAAGGACAAGCAAAGGGTTAAGAGAAAAAGTGGGTTCAAGGCTTAAGGGTTAAGCAGAGGGGCGGGACGGCGACAAGAGAGAAAAAAGGCGGGACGGCGACAAGAGAGAAAAAGGGCGGGACGGCGGAAAGGAAATATTATTATTATAGATAAATTTATAAAGATTAATAATCAAATTTTAAATCATAAAAAGAATCGGTTTCGAAAACGGGTACCTGGGTCGGGTCGGATTGGGCAGTTGTCACATTTCTGTTTACCCTACACCGGCCCCATATTTCCCCATTAACCCCACGAAAAACGAACCACCAAACCCTACTCATATCGCATCACCAGACCCTTCCCATTACCACCATTGCAAACTAGCAAACTTCTGACACAACTCCATCTTCTTGGCCAACAACCCAACAATCATCACCTTCACCACCATCTTCACCCAATTCAGCCCCTACTCCTCCACCTCAACCCCCTAGGCCTCGACCTTCTCACATTCATCAAAATCCTAAACAAACCACTCCATATGATCCATCTGTCTTTACAAACCCGGTCTTCTTTTCCCATTGAGCCTACATCCTTTACCGTTGCCAACAAATCCCCCGGGTGACGCCATGCCATGTCTGAGGAGTTTCAATCTCTACATAAGAATGGAACCTTGTCCTTAGTCCCCTAATGTCAACAACACTAATGTTGTTAATTGTAAGTGGGTGTACAAGTTAAAGACAGATGCACAGGGCAATGTCACTCATCATAAATCACGTCTTGTTGCCAAAGGATTCACCCAACAACCTGGTATCGATTATCATGAGACGTTTAATCTAGTAATAAAGGCAACTACACTTCGGGTTCTCTTTTCGCTTGCTGTGACAAGCAACTGGTCTTTACGTCAGTTGGACGTGCAAAATGATTTCTTACATGGGGATTTGAACGAAACGGTATATATGAAACAAACACCTAGTTTTGTTGATCCACATAAGCCAAGTCATGTATGTCTTCTTCATAAATCACTCTATGGCTTAAGCAAGCCCCAAGGGCCTGGTTTAATCGCTTATCGACAGTTCTAATACAACTTGGCTTTTGTGGATCCAAAACTAATCCATCACTGTTTATCCTTAACTCCGGTGGCACACTTGTCTATGTTCTTGTTTATGTGGACGATATCATTATTATCGACAACAACGTCTCAACTATTAATGGCTTTATTCATCGCCTGAGCTCAATATTTGTCATCAAAGATCTTGGCAAGCTTCATTACTTTTTGGGAATTGAAGTGGTTCATCACAAGAAAGATATTGCCTTATCATAAAGAAAATATATTCTAGATGTCCTTCACCGTTTCGGCTTGTCTGCTTGCAAACTAGTGAATACGCCAATGAGCACATCCCAAGTGTTGACCATTGATGATAGTCCACTTCTTTATGATCCAGTAAAGTATCATAATATTGTTGGAGCTTTACAATATGCTACTCTCTCTCTCTCTCTCGTCTGGATATTGCTTTCGTTGTAAATCATGTATGTCAGTTTATGCATGCTCTAACCGAAAATCATTGGTTAGCGATTATACGTATCCTCCGGTGCCTAAAGGGAACTGCATATTTTGGTCTCTTTATATGTCATACTTCGGGTTCCACCTTGCAAGTTTTTACTGATGCTCATTGGTAAAATGTTGCAGCTTCACCAGATTCAGATTGGGCAGGTTGCCCAGTTGACAAGCGATCCACGGAGGGTTTGCCATATATCTAGGATCTAATCTTGTCTCCTGGTCTGCACGTAAACAACTAACTGTTTCAAGGTCTTCAACTGAATCTGAGTACAAAGCGCTTGCTGATACAGTGGCAGAGTTAATGTGGTTACGATCTCCCTGACATGAACTAGGCGCTTCAGTGAACACATCCCCTACACTTTTTTGTGACAATCTAGGGGCCACATACCTCTCAAAAAATCCTATATTTCATGCACGTACAAAACATGTAGAAGTGGATTTCCGCTTTGTGTTGTGAACAAGTGACTCAAGGTCAACTACATGTTCAACTCATCTCTACAAATGATCAGATTTCGGATGTTTTCACAAAGCCTTTACCATCTCAATGGTTCCTATCTCTAAGGTCCAAGTTGCAGGTTGTTTCCCGCCCTCAACTTGCGGGGGAATGTTGAACCAATGTTTGTTATGTTTATTATAGTTAGAGGGTTGAATATGTAATATGCTGGTCTTTATATAGATTAGTTCCTGTAACCCCTATTCCTCATTCAATAATAAACAATCTTTCGGTTCAACTAATTATATGGTAAGCTAGAATTGGTAGCTAAAGAATCAACACCCAATGATCATGATCCTACTTCCATTAATTAGATCTCATCGCTTCCTCCGGAGCCAAGAATCTTGATCATACGACATACGCGTAGACTATTTAACAATGTATTAATCAGTATATTATTTATCCTTAAAATAAGAGTGCCGGTCTAAAGTAAAAAAGAAGATTGATAACTTTATAAATAAGTTGAGAAAAACTAGTTAAATAAGCTATATTAAGTTATTCGGATTAAACATACATGACAAAAGATTATAAATATTAAACTTTATACATCGCTTTACTTAAAATACTTATTCTATATTATATTATTTTACATAAACCACATAGACAACAACATCAATCGTACCCGGGAATTCTCACAAATAGCAAAGGCTATTGATAGGGTCTAGGGAGGGTATGATGTAGGGTTACCTTATCTCTATCCATAAAGATAGAGAGGTTGCTTCCAAAGAGACACTTAATATAAAAAATTAAATAAATATTAAGCCAATATGATGATTAGAGATTAGACTCTTAAACCACCCTCCTTTGTGCCTCATTCAATGACCATTGTTGATCATCATTCCTAGTTTCCTCCCAAAATGCCCATATCACCATGAAACCCCGTCTAGACCCAAATCCCACCCTATTCACTATAACAGTGGTTCTAGCCACCGCTATCCATTTCCCAGCCCTCTAGTGCGAGGAAACACAACCATACAATTTATGTCGCCCAACACAGTGTGGAGGGATTGAATTCGAGTATCCTTTTCGGGGTCTAGGCTGACCGGATTAGTGTGGCCACCCGGGTTTTGAGCTAACCTACCAATTTTATGTTCCTGTACTTGTTTTAGATTCAATAGACTATCGGGTCCTAGACACTGATAGCACTAGACATACGATCACTATTGCTAGAAATGATCTTTGAAGCACCATCTGCCGTCCATATCTCCACAACACCACCTATAACCCCAACTTTTTCAATGGCAATAATTTCGGCCATGAGAATGTATCTTTGTACTACGGATGCCAAGAAAATATACTGGTTGGGACATAGATGACTAATAACTGTCGTTATGGGTCTAACTTAACTTCATCAGAACTGTTTGCTTTCTACGAAAGTGGAGGTAGCTCGGGTAATTTTTCGATCTCATATATTCATATTTCGTTCAGATTGTGAAAATATTAATCATTTATATGAATAATATTCAGAAATTAGTTGCTTAGAATTGACCAAAACTCGACTACCACTAGACCCACCCGCTTAATAAGTTTACCACTTAAATGATATATTATAACTGTGATGGATGACAATTAGAATGTATTAAAACGTACCGTGAAAGATGACCATTAGTAAATATTAAAAATGTGAAAGTTGACCGGTAAGAAAATATCATTCGTTTCCACCTACATTATTCATTTGTCATTTCCCCCCAGCAATCATCTCCTTTCAAGTTCATTAATCGTTGGTTGAAGCAACTGTAATCCTTTTGCTGGTCATCTGGAGCAACAAAATTCGGCCATACAATATATCACCAGCGGAGACATTGAATTTAGGTGTCCTTTTTGTGGGTTAGGCTGGCGAGATTGTTGTGATTTGTGGCCACCTATAATTTCAGCTAACCTGCCAAACTAATGTTCCCGAGCTCGTTTAATCAGGCTCTAAATACTGTAGCAGTACACACACAAACCCTAATATAATGTAGTTTGATCATATGATAAGAGATTTGGTTCATACAAACTCTCCCAATCTCCATACTGATTATTGCACTAAATCTGAGTTTTATCCGGTCAAAACAATTAGAAACCAACAAATAGTTTTGATCTGAAAGTGTTTCACGACTCTCAAATTTTCCAAAGATATTCGATTTACAGAAATTCTTCAACATTAAATAGGTTTTAAGTTATTCAGATTAAACATGACAAAAGATTACAAATATTAAAATTTATAGATTTGCTTTATTAATATACTCAGGGCCGTCTCCGAGAATTACATACCTCAGCCGAGCCAAAATAAAAAAAGCCCGTAGCCCTTAAGGAAAAAAATTTATTTGCTAATATACATGGATAAAATTTTTATCGATTGATTTATTATAGGCAGAAACCATTCTGAGCATGAAATTATCTCCTAAACCATTACAAATAACCTTATATTTAACACCAAAAAACATATATATGTAATATGTATAAAAAAGATTGTGCCCCCCAAAACTTATGTGCCCCGGTCGATGGTGCGGCTCGCACACCCTCCAAGCCTCCCCTGAATATACTTATTAATTTGTAATGATAAAAACACATTAAGTAAATATATACTTATTCGATAATTATATTATTTTATAATGATAAAAACACATTAAGTAAATATAAAACTAAAAAAGAAATTTTAGAAAATTATATTAAGCCAATCCGACAAGTAATTAGACTTTTATGTTTTATTAAGTTGACCGGGCCTCGAGTCGATAATTATTGGCAACGATTTATTAATTTGTAGGTAAAAAAAGTTGACCACATTAGAAAAATGAAAAATGAATAGACTTGTTCCACGTTTAGTTTTTCCTAACCACCCTCCTTTGTAATGCATTCATTGACCATTGTTCATCATCATTCCTAGTTTCCTCTCAAACTGCCCCGACCACCATGAAACCCCGTCTAGACCCGAGCCCCTCCGTATTCACCATAACACTGGCTCTAGCCACCCTCATTCTTTTCCCAGCCATCCGGTGCCAGGATACTCTATCATACGATTCATGTGGCCGGCCCGGTGTGGAGGCGAAGACTTCGAGTATCCTTTTTAGGGATTTGGCCGGCCGCAGCATTGCGGCCACCCAAGTTTTCAGCTAACCTGCCAATCTAATGTTCCTTTGCTCGTTTCAGATTCAGTAGATTATCGGGTCCTTGGCACTGATAGCGGTACACATACGATCACTATTGCTAGAAATTATCTGTGGGACACCATTTGCCCTCAAGATCTCCGCAACACCACCTATAACTCCACGCTTTTTAACGGCAATAATTTCAGCCAGGAGAATGTATCTCTGTTCTATGGATGCCAAGATAATATACCGTTACCCGCAGCTGCTGCTTTTCGGTTCCGTTGTGATGAGAACAGGACTGGGCAGAGTACTGATAGTTATTTCTATAGAACCAGTGCGTTTGTCTCTGAAATTGCAGTCTCTTTGTGCAATGCAACAATTATATCACCATACCAGTGGATCGTGCTAACGCCAATGTTAATTCAGAGGATGATTTGAGGAAAGCCTTGCGGGATGGTTTTAAGCTAGAGTGGTTTGCTAATAACAACGAGTGTGATCAGTGTATGCAGTCTAATGGTAGTTGCGGGTCTAACTCAACTTCACCTGAACTGTTTGCTTGCTATGGAAGTGGAGGTAACTCAATTAAGTGATTTTCTGATCTCCTATATATGTTCATATTTCGGTAAGATTGTGAAAATATTCATCATCTATCTGAACAATATTATGAAAACTGGTTGCTTAGAATTGACCAAAACTCAACTACGGCTAGACCCGGTTCATTTGTTTACCACTTATATGATATATTATAATTGTGATGGATGCCAATTATAAAATACTAAAATTGTGAAAGTTGACAGTCAGGAAATATTAAAAATGTGAAAGTTGACAATTAGAAAATACTAAAACTCAACTACCTACATTATTCGTTTTTCATTTTACCCATCAATCATCGTCCTTTCAAGTTCGTTTATCATCGGTTGTAGCAACAGTAATCCTTTTCCCTGGTCATCCGGGCCCACCAAACTCAGCCATACAATATGTCACCAGTTGGTTCATCTTCAAGTCTTTTATACAATAAGTTCTTAAGGAAGAAGAAAGAAACAGAAGTAGGTGAAATCCTAATGATATGCCTTAACAAACTCTTCATACTTTAGACCATATATATTAGGTTTAAAACATTAAATTCCATGTAGCTAGGGAAAAGCTACAATAAAGCATTCACCAAGCAATGCAAAGTTGCAAACTATCATATAATCAGGTCCATAGATATGACTTAAAAATGGTGTGGGATGAAAGTATTGGCCTATAAGGTTGAATGGTTTAGTTTTTAATCACTCCTGGTGGAGTCACTAAAATTACATATACATTTCTTAAGGTTCATGGTCTTATATGATAATGAACTAACCTATGACTTTACCTTCTTTTCAAACAGGATCAAAGGGAACTAACTTGAAGCTAATAATAGGTAAGCAGACAGACTTTTATCTATGTTGAGGTGTTTGATTAAGCAGACGTTAGTGAAAAGCTGTAGTTTCAAAATAGCAATGTACCCTTCGTTTCTGAATGAACCAAGACAGAAACAAAGCTCGTAATATTTAAATGGGTCTAACTATCCACTAAACGTATTGTGTAGGCATTACATGCAGCATTACAGGAATTTTGCTCCTGCTATTTGTGATACTATATCGAAAATTGAAGTTGCGTTTAGCTCCAAAAGAACCCGAATCTGCAAATCAACAAGTAGAAATATTCATAAAGACCTACGGAAGTTGGGCACCAAAAAGATATGAGTTTTCAGAAATCAAGAAAATGACAAACTCATTCCAAGAAAAACTAGGACAAGGAGGGTATGGAAGTGTTTACAAAGGAGAATTACAGTTGCAGTGAAGCTTTTGAGTGAAGCAACAGGAAATAGAGAAGATTTTATTAATGAAGTTGCTAGCATTAGTAGAACTTCTCATGTCAACGTAGTCACTCTTCTAGGTTTCTGCTTCAACGGAAATAAAAGAGCCCTGTTGTATGAGTTCATGCCAAATGGATCATTGGATAAATTTTTACGTTGTGACGGCTCTCATTTAGACTGGAATACATTGTTTCAAATTGCAAAAGGGATTGCTAGAGGTCTGGAGTACCTACATAGAGGTTGCAACACAAGAATTGTGCACTTTGATATAAAGCCTCACAACATTCTATTGAATGAAGAATTTGTCCCAAAAATATCTGATTTCGGGTTGGCTAAGTTGTGCAAGACGAAAGAAAGTATTGTGTCGGTAATGGGTGCAAGAGGTACTGCCGGATACATGGCCCCTGAAGTATTTTTCAAGAGTCTTGGAGGTGCATCTCACAAATCAGATGTCTATAGCTACGGGATGATGGTTCTTGAAATGACTGGTGTGCGTAAGCGTATTAATGTCGGCACCACAAGTACAAGTGAAGCATACTTTCCAGATTGGATATACAAGCAAGTAGAAGTTGGAGGCAATTTAGGGGACTATGGGGTGACAACCGAAGAGGAAGAGGAATTAGCTAGGAAGATGATGATGGTGGGTCTTTGGTGCATTCAGTCTAATCCATCAGATCGGCCATCCATAAGTAAAGTTGTGGAGATGTTAGAAGGACGCGTTGAGTCATTGGAAGTGCCACCTAGACGCTTTGAGTCATCTCCCCCGAGGCCTTTCCAAGACATTGGGTTCATCCAGAGTTCAAGCAATGAGCGAGACTAAACGACGCAAGGAATAGTTTCTCTACCCAATTCACATGAAGCAAGCTAGTGAACTAGCACAACCTACACTTTAGCTTTATAGGACGACTTTCAAATTCAGTTGGAAAAATTTTTTGTGACTAGCAAATTTTGCTGGAGAAAACTTTTAGCAAATGTTGTGTAACATACATTTAATTAGTACTACTTCACATCCTACACCGGTTTTACTTAAGAAAAAAAGATGGAGGAAATCATTTCACTATATTTAACTACTAAATTAACATGATAATAATCATCATTCAATAGAGACACATATGTAAATATGTCATAAAACTATGATATTACAATCGAAGAAAAAGGCATAAATATGTGAGCATGTTAACCTATTTAGCCCAATTAGTTAAATGTGTTAGGCATGTTAGAAAACAAGTTAAGTGGGTTGAATTGTTTAGACACATTTGTAAGCGTGCCGATATGTTTATGACACACACTCGTTTACTCAAAAATTAGCATGTTTAAATTTGTGTTATAACTTATATTATACTAATTAATGACCTGCAGGTGTTGCAACGCAAATAACATAAACACAAAGTTATTCACTCCGGCCACCATTAGTTGCTCTAGCCCGAGGGTTGTCTAGCGGCTCTAGCCCCACCCGTTTTAAGCGGGTTGTGTCTATGACTTGTCATGGCGTACTTGGTTTCCACATAATTAACCATATCACTTTTCTAAAAAAGAACTACTCATATGTTAACGCGAATCATCCAAACTTGCAATAATGCCTACCTTCCTACTTGTCATCATAGGCAACCGTGATCTCATTATGTGAAAGTTGATGGAGTTGTAGCTGCTTTGCTATGCTTTTACACCTGTGTACTATCATGCTATCAAGGGCCGGCCCATAGGAGGTGGCGGGGTGGTCGATGGCCACAGGCCCGACACCCCGTTAGACCCGAAATTTTTTTTAAAAAAATATATATATTTATTTTTATTAAAAACAATATGTATATTTAATGTTTACACCTTATTACATGACCACTAGCTTAATCTAGTGGCAAAGAGGTATTACTCTCAACCAAAATGTATGGGTACATGTTTAATCATATTTTTATACAAAAAAATTTTACACGACCCAAATTATAACCAAATAAACCTATATAAAAATATAATTATTTAAACCAACAAGATATTCCTTTTTAATTAAGGCCCAAAAAAATTTCGCTTTCAACCCAAAAATAATTTTGCTTTCTCGAAACCGGGACTAATGCTATCATTGATCTTCATCCAATTACTATTTACCTAATTCTCTTCACTGCAAATAAAATTAACTCAAAATATCATATACAACAAACACAATATATTAAAAATTTTGCTTTTATTAATTAAACACTAATTTACCTCTTTGCCCCCAAAAAATATTAAACCCCAACCGTCCACCATTTATGAAACGTTGCCAAATTTCACCCCAAGCAATGTTATTATTAGGCATCTATATAAGGAAATTATTTTGTCTAAATTTATATAATCATGCTCGCTTTTGTACCCGTGTATTACACGGGACTTTTCAAATAATAAAAATTAATAAAATCCGTTATTTGAAATAAATACACAAAACTAAAGATAAAAAAAGAAACGAAATGTATATTAAATACACAAAATTAAAGATGAAAAAGAAATGAAATGTATATTAGAAACAATAATAAGTCTGAAGTTTCTTACAAATGTGAGAAAATCTCTTGATATATAACATGTTTAGTTTTATCACAAGTATCCATTCATCGTTCAATATCAAAAGTTTAATACCATGTATGTTGGTTACTTTGGCGGAACAAGCCAACCCTGAAAAAAGATTGTCCTTAACTCTTGTTAATTGTCATAGCAAAATATATATATTATTAGATCAAAATTAGCGGCCATTTACCTCCCATTTTGTTAAGCATCCACTAGTTTCATATTTTAGTTAATGTTGTTATAATTTATAATTAAGATTGATTGATTAACAGAAAAAAGGAAATTATAGTGTAAAATTTTTGAAAATAAGAACACTATACAATAAATTCCAATAATATAAAACTTATAGCGTGTTATAGTTAAAGACACGATTGTTAAGCTCCTTTGGGCATCTAATAATGGCATTAATTAGGGGTGAGCAATAATCGAATCGTTAACCGGAACCGAACCGAAAACCGATGAAACCGAATCGATATAACCGAAAAACCGAATTAACTAAAATTAACCGAACTGAACCGAACTCTTTATTTTTTAATATTTTCAAGCCTTTTTTCTTCTATTTCATATATTATATGTATTAACAGTTTAATACTATCATTTTCATGTATTTATATCTCCATTTCATGTACTACTATCTCAATTTCATATATTTATAACTTCATTTCATGTAGTTATGCATTCATTTCATGTACTTAAACATTTATTTCATGTATTTTTAAGCAAAATTTTAGCCCAAGATTGATACTGGTTATTAACCGAAATTAACCGAACCGATAACCGATCGGTTCGGTTGGTTTAATGCTAATAACCGAACCGAACCGAACCGTGCACACCCCTAGCATTAATAATAATCATTGATTTTGATTAGTAACAAATTAAATATGTTTACCATCTCATATTTATTAAAATTCAAATTCCGAAAAGACATATATCAAAATAAAATTATATAGTTATAGTTAGTGCAATCATGACTTTATTTAAACGTCTTAAAATTAATTTAAACTCATTCTACAAAATAGTATTTAGTATTTACCATGATAAAATCTAGATTTTTGTTTAATTAATCCCATAATTTAAGCAATTTTCAAAAAGAGAAAAAATGTCATTTAGCATTTTCAAATTTACTGCTACTATCTTATCCTAATTGTATATACCAGTATACCCCTAACATTTTAACAGTCTCATAATTATATATATGACTAACGTTTTAAAATAAATTTGGTAAAAAAATAAATGATAAAATTTGTAATTTTTAAAAATCAAATGGCTTGATAATAACTTATATTAGTATTATATTTTGGAAAGTTATTTTAATATATTTATAATGTGTTTATTGAAAAATTTTTGATAAGAAATGTTTTGAAATTTGAAAATAAATGACGTTATATACTTATACAGTATTATACTTTAAAAATTGTTAAATTGTTATCTTGAGAATAGATAATAGAGTTGGAACAGTATTCTCGCAACGATGAAAGAATAAAACATGCTACATTTTGTAAATAACTTATTATCCACCATTTTGGTGGACAATAAATTTAGAAAACAAACCCAAAATCTGAATCCCTTAATTAAGGATATGTAATTAATTTTGTATTAATTGGATATATTAATAGTATATTTTTATATATGGGAAATTGTATTAGTTTTAAACACCCACAATAATTCTAGAGTTTCATATATATGACCTTTTTAAAATATATTTTATCAAATCTTTCACATTAATATAATTTGACTACTAAACAACACTTTTTAACACTTTTAGAATTTTATAAATTGAAACTTATATAAATAATAATAGTATATTAAGGTGAGTTAACCTTATCACATTCATACCCCATTAATTTAAAATGAGTTGGTCATATGAAATAAAACCTTTTCTTTTCATAATTTGAGATGTAACACTTTAAAATTAATTGGTAGTTACAACCACGGTATTTAGAACTATATAAACAATTAAATAAGTTATAAAAAGAATATACAAAAACAAAAAATATCAGACATAACACAATATTACGTCCAAATAAATCGAGAGCATAACGAAATGCATATGTTAAAATGTATGAAAAAGAGGCTAAAATCCAACCATATATGTGACTTGGAAGACTATCAATGTTTGTCACGATCTCTAAACACAAAAAGGTCATGCAGGCCAGACAACTTCACTACCATCAGGCTTGAAAACGCTAATGAGGAGTGCTTGATCCTTAATACTCTAAACAAATTAAAAAAAGCTTCCGGATGTCAATATTTTAATATTGTTATTGAGAGTAGGGATTCAATGTGATAATTAAACTAATTAAATCCATTATGCATTTTTAGTAATAAAGAAATTAAAATTTGATTAAAAATAATCATAGCAGAATATTGTGATTGAACCAAATATGATTACAATGAAGTGTTAAACACGATTTGAAAGTGTAAAGCGGATAGCTACCCGCAAATAGAGAAATCTTGATGAGTGATACGTAAGTTTCTTCATGTAACTGATATAAACTTCATATAATCCAAGAATATATCCGATAATCATATTATTAAAAACCGATTTAAAAATTCGTCAAATAATTAGCATATGAATATGGTTACCTGAATCATATAATCATTAACCATAAAATCGATTGTAAACTTCAAAAAATATATCTGATAATCGATAATTATATAATTGATAGCCTTAAAATCGATTATAAAATTCGTAGGATTATAAACATATGGTTACCTAGAAAGAAAGGAAAAAAATGATTGAAAATGACTTCATAAAATGGCTGAGCAAAAGAGAGAGGCGAGATACCTAAACCCTAAAGAGTTATAATATTAATAAAAATAAAGAAAACCCAATAATATATCCAGTTAGGGGCATCTCCAATGGTGCCTACATGCCACCATTTCAAAGTTTCAAACCAAGACAATAAAGCAATAACATCATGTAACATCCTAAAATTTATAATGTTGAATAAAGAAAGTTACGTTTAGTGATTTCGCGTTATTAATTAATTAATATCGAGTAAAGAACAGATCATGGACTTAGATTAATTGAGATGGGTTAAATGAGAATGGGCCTTAGGTCCATGGGCTTTAAGGGATATAAATATCCCCTAAACCAACCTAAAACCCTAAACCCTCATTTCATTTCCATCATAATCTCTACACACTCCAAACACACACACACACACCATAAACGAGCAAGACCCGAGAGAGAGTAAACGTTAGTTGGTTTTAGATCTTATTACATGAGATCTAGAGTGCATAAATAAGCTAACCAAGATCGAACGAGCGCTAAAGGTATGTTCTTGACCTTTAAAGTTTACGTTTTATTGAACGTTTAGCCTTTTGAATGTCCTTAAGCTTAAGATCCAAGCTTTATAGTATATACGGGATATATATACGACCGAAAATGGTTAGGGAACGTTAGTGGGTGATGTCGAACCATAACAAGGGTATTAAAATCGCCAAAATGCTTGATAAAAACCAAACACGTAGCTGAACTGGGCAACTTCGCCTGCGAACTGCGCAACTTCGCCTGCAAAAGCTTAACTTCGCCTTCAAAGCTTAACTTCGCCCACGGCCAAGTTCGCCTAACTGGTAACTTTGCCTAAGGCCAAGTTCGCCTAATTGATAACTTCGCCTACAACCAAGTTCGCCTAACTGGTAACTTCGCCTAAGGCCAAGTTCGCCTAATTGATAACTTCGCCTAAGGCCAAGTTCGCCTAATTGATAACTTCGCCTACGGCCAAGTTCGCTTAAGGTTTAACTTCGCCTAAAGCTAAGTTCGCTTAGAAAATAAATTAAAAACCTAATGGAAAATGTGTTAAGACAGTTAATGTAAATAAAATTTTTCCAAGCTGACCTGGCAGCTCGACCCCAGCCAGGGGCTCTGCCCCTTGGACCCTGCTAGGGGCTGCCGCCCCTAGACCCCGCTGCCAAGGGCGCTGCCCCCGGACCCCCGTTCGTTGTGGGTCATATAAAGATAGAAATACAACATGAGTAGTAGTAGTTAATTGATACGTGTAAATATTATACAGTTAGCTGTGCACAGCTCAAGAAGGGAATAACTATTAACGGAGAGCGTAACAGGATTCAGGTGAGTTTCTAGCCCCATTTATGTGTTATGTTTTCGGGGCTGTGTGCATACTCAATATGTTTGTTAATACGCTTATCCTAAGAGATAAGTGTATGCCTTATGTGGATAATGTGAAATGTATGAATGATTGCTTGATGGTACGTGAACGATCTTCGGATATTGCACGTACTGTCAGGTTGTAACGCTATGTATAAGGTAAGTATGATATGTATGCTTATATGTATGAACGTGATAAAGTTAATAAAAGAAGGAAATGATGGTTGTATGGTTACGAAAAGGGTAACGAGCCCTAATAATACTCGAGGTATGATGTATGGTTGTATGGTAACGAAGAGGGAATCGAACACTACTAATATTCGAGAACTAGGGAACCGAACCCTACTAATATTCGAGGAAAGAGGGTACCGAGCCCTAATAATACTCAAGGAAGGAGGGTACCGAGCCCTAATAATACTCGAGGAAGGAGGGTACCGAGCCCTAATAATACTCGAGGAATGTAGGGCGTAATGCTCTTTATAACGTAAGATATGAAAGTAAGTTAATACAAAAGAAAGTATGAAAGTATGAATGAAAGAATATAAGTTTATGTGTATTGTATAATGTATGATTAACTAGAACTCACTCAGCGTAGCTGACTTTTAGTATGCACGCAGGTGAGTAGGATGAGGCAGCTCGCTTGAGGAGACACGTGGCACTGAATAAGAGGCTGGCATCAGAAGAATCAAGACGTTTAAGTTTAATGTTTCGTTTATTTTGAAAGACAAATGATGTTTTAAGACAAGATGTGTTTTGTTATGAAATGTTTTATGAAAGCTTTTATATTCCGCGAATGTTTTAATTAACTCTGATATTTAGAACTGCGTTTATGAGTAAATCCAACACGAAAGTATGGCTACCGGTAACGGGGCCTTACAAATCATTGGAGTGGTACTTTCAAACACAAGTAGTCTGTGTTTACGAAACTCTTCAAAGTGGGTCCAGCTGAATTCATATCAATATTAAATAAAATAAAAGGCTTGAATGTTTCTCTTTCTTTAATAAATTATAATATTAATCAATATTAAATTAAGTATAGGTGGGTATATGTATATTTCTATTGGTGAACAAAAAATCACTATTGGCAAGAATGGTTCATAGCTAATTGTTTGTTTGTTTGTTTTAATTTTATAAGTTTATAGAATTTAATATTCTAACATACATACAAAATATAGAATAATTATTTTCAAAAGATATGACTTGATATAGATTGAATAAATGAAAAAAAGGTTATGAGGTGGCGGTTTAAAACAAGAACCACTAGAGGATAAATGAAAGTTTTTGTATGTTGGTTTGAAATCCGATATGGTATGTTGAGTTGGCAGTTTGAAACAAGGACCAGTGTGTTGCATTATGGATGCTCTTACAAGTTACAACCCATGGGTCATATTGTCACACCCCAACCTACGGCGGAAATGCCGGGGCGTGAACTAATTGTCACAGCTCTCAAGGTTACTATCATGCAACATTATTTATATGACAATATCTATTAATTAGATTAAGTTTACAAATAAATTAAATACAAACAAATACATAAACTATAATCATACAACATTACAACTTATATCACAAATGATCTTGATTAATTATTTTCTAACTTAAATTTTTCACTAGGTCTTCACCAACCTGCATTAACTTTCTATGATAACCTGCATATGCGTATAAAATAGAGTTATGTCAATAACACATGTTGAGTGAGCAACACACCGGTTTAAATGTACATATAGGATATATATAAAAATAAGTAATTGCAACAAGTCATATAAGAATAGCAAATTAACCAAATGAGCAAGTATAACTGAGATGTCGAGAAGCACAAAGGCTAACGAATGACGTATGATCATATTAGACTGAGATTATGTTGGACCTTTCCGAATACGAAAGCATACAAAGCAAAGTTCGTTATTAAGAGAAAGCAAAGTTCGTTATGAAAATACATAACTGTAACAAATTTTATACCATATTATATCTAGATTCAAACTTGTAGATAAACATTCATGTTTAAATTCTTTAGTCCATAAAATAATATAATAAAGAAAAGTTCGTTATCAAGAGAAAGAAAAGTAATTTTAAGAAACACAGCCACACACGTGGTTCTTGCTATTGTCGTTTCCCAACACCTATTATCTCTTTGCTGCATCATTTCTATTGTCAGCAGACTCACCCATCATCTACGATTAACGTCACCGCCTGAGGTTCGACAACGGCGAAATCACCAGCATCTTTAAGTGGACAACGAGTACAACAAACTGAAAGTGAAATTGGTTGTTTTGGAGACAGATCTGTCGCCGAAATACTAGACTTCTTGCTTGACATTCGAGGCTCTAAGTAAGTCGATAAGGTAAATAATCAAATTCTAGGTTTGATTATGTCGATTTACATGACTAGATTTATTTATGTGCAGGTAAAAGATGATGCTGAATTGAAGGCTCTAACGCTGCCTGTTATGAATGTGCCGGAGGAGGTTTCATCACCATCGTTGCTTGATTATCTGATCTCAGGTTAACATGTTATGATTTTTGGATTTAAACTGGATTATTAGGTTTTTATATTTCTGTTTATGATGCTTTTGAATTACATCTTTTAGCATATCATTGTTCTTTACTGGTCGTTTTGCACTCTCATTGGTTTTTTTAGGTATTTGTTTCCTCATTGTTCTCTGTTGATGATGAAGGATTCTTATTCGTTGCGGGTCGGTTAAAATACTTCTTGGAAAAGTCAGCAGCATATTCATATTAGTTGTAAGTTGGACACATGTCTTTGCATATGTTGAATGCATTGATGTTCTTCCGTAAACTTTGCATTATTTAAAATCTGTGTGTTGAGGCGCGGCGCGGCGCGGCGCGGGTAAAGAAACTTGTTATTTATTAATAATAATAACAATAGCTTTGAACCAGAAAATAATAATAATAATAATACCTACTGACTCAATTTATTAAAGTGGCAAAATACTTACATAATACACTTTTCAAGATGAACTCAATTCCAAATACCAGTATAAAATAATAACTTCTATCATTCTCCCAACAAAAAACCTTATAAACCATACCCAAAACCCAAGTTGATAGTATAGTGTTGTTTACCTCGAATAGTGGTTGTTAAAGATGGTGGACTCGTCGGAGAACCAACAACGACGGCACACACAATTGGGAGTAGAGGTAGACTTTGAGAAAGAGGAAGGTAGGTTTGCGAGAGACGGGTGTTCGATCTGGGTAAATTAAATTAGATTTGCGAAAAGGTCCCTGATATTACAAAGTGGATACATAATAGGATGAAAGCATGGTTTAGGGTAAAAATTGAATATAATTAAAAGTTATTTTATATAGGATGAAAGCATGGTTTAGGGTAAAAATTGAATATAATTAAAAGTTATTTTATATATATTAATTAAATATAATAAACAAATATCAATACAATAACATTACTTGAATAAGGCGATATTTCTTGGTAAAATTTTTCGAATTTTGAAATGGGTCGGGTTTTAATACACATACAGTTTTCGAAAGATCCGAGTTACACATATAAACTAAGCCCATGACCCATGAATAGCATGGATCAAGGAGAGTGGAGATTAGAAAATAGGAGGAAAGTCAAAAGCTATGAATAAATGTAGTTATGACACATATCTTTTAGTATTTTGGTTTATTACTTTATTAGTATAGTTAGATTATATTAACACTTCAAATTTAACGCAAGAGAACTTCCCAATATTTGAAATTACTATCATATTCAACTATTAGTTTTGTTAGACGCAAAATACTTGGTGAGTTACATGATTTATACATTTATCAAAGTTATATACTAAGGGTATATACAACGTTTTAAATATGACATATTTGTAGAAATTTCAGTACACTTTATGATGATACATGTAACTTATCTCTTCTATAGGGGACACAAAAGATTAAACATAGGTAAAACCGTAAAACTGAAAAGGTGGTGCAGATTTTGGCAATCACACCAGGTCGGTCAATACAAATTTATCAACAAAAACAACCCCCCCCCCCCCCCCCCTTTAATTTACAGCGTCAACAATTTAAAATGTTTGTGTTGTATTGTGAGCTAGATTGGGCAGCTAAAGAATCAACACCCACTTATCATGATCCTACTTCCATCAATCAGCTCGCATTCTATTTTCGCCGCTGATTTCTTGATTCGGTGGTGATCCTAGCCATTGCCATATGTTTCCCAGTCCTCCAAAGCCAAGAACTTTATATGATCATAAGGCATACGCGAAGACGTACTATTCAACAACGTATTAATCACTATATTCTTTATCCTTAAACTAATGAATGCATCACTCTAAAACTAAAAAAGAACTAAAGAAGATTAATAATTCAAAAAATAAGTTAAGAAAAACTAGTTAAATAAGTTATATTCAGATTAAACATGACACAAGATTTCAAATATCAATATTTATAAATCGCTTTATTTAAAATACTTATTCTATATTTTGTGTTATTGATTGATAATAATAAAAATGAATTAAGTAAACACCATGGGTTAGAAGGATTTGAGAGAACCTGAGTTAAAATCTTACATACGACAATAATTAAACGAAAATCACCATTCAAGAATAAATTAAATAAAAAACTTGAAATTAAATTAGAAAATATTAGGATATTAAGCCAGTCCGACAAGAAATTTGAGCTTTAAGTTTTTATTAAGTTGGCCGGGCCTAAATAAGACGAGTCCATAATTATTAGATACGTGTTATTCGTTGGTAATGAAAGTTGACGACCGGAAAAAATGGAAAATCAATAAACTTGTTTCACATCTAAATATTCCATAAACCACCCTCCTTCGAATGCCCCCAAGCTAGACAACCTAAACTACGATTTCATACCAGTTTTAAAAATTAGTTCTCAAATATTTGATCTTATTCATGTTGATCTTATTCATACTTCTCAAATACTTATGCTATATATGGATGCTAGTTATAGCATACGAATGCTACATATGAAGCTCAAGGCTCTCCCGCAAGCTTAAAAGTGTTGTATTTAATCGTGTTATGTAGCTAGTAGTTCGAGTTGGTTAATGAGTTCCTGTAAATTACCAAATTCACTTTCTTCTCAAGTTTACAAACATGGAGCACGAGATTATCAAATATCAAATATGTTCAAACAAATCTGTACTAGCTTTACAAAATCAAATGATCAAAGAATGGGACCCGGTAACTTGACTTGTTCATATATAGTAATCTAGAGGTGTTTATATTTAGTCTTGATATCGATTAAACTACTAAAATGCGTCGATGTCAGTAGAAGAAAAAAAAGTGTTAATAAGTCTTGGTAGTGGTTGGTAATCACATCATCCTCATAAAGTTGAACCCAACTTGGTATTAACTAGCTAACTGCTTTGGAGGGTTACAATTACAAATTTGTATAAGATGATTTATATATTATTAATAGGCCTACTCTCAAGAGCCCCCATCTGGCAATCCTTTTGTTGAAGGGTAGAAAATACAATATAAATCCAAGTCCATCAAGACAAATTTATCAACATCACACTCATTTTTTTCTTTTATAGAAGTCTCACACAAATCTAAACGTTTAATAAGTAATAAGCAAACAGTCAACATTCCTTATTCATAGTTGTATTAATCAGCTACCCTGCTATTCCATTGCTTCCTTCTTGATCAAGGAATTGAACCACCATGACCATGAAATCTCATGTCCACTTAAACTCAACCGTCCTTACTTTGGTGGTGATCCTAGTAATCACCATATGTTTCCCAGTCCTTTGGGGCCAGGAAATCTTTCCATATGATATATGTGGCCAATCGGTTCGGTGTGACCACATTGAATTCAGTTATCCATTCTGGGGGTTAGGCCGCCCGGTTTATTGTGGCCACCCGGGTTTTCAGGTAACCTGCCAATCTAATGTTCCCGTGCTCGTTTCAGAATCAATAGACTATCGAATCTTAAATATTAGTAGCAGTACACAGATTATCACTGTTGCTAGAAAGGATCTGTGGAGCAACATTTGCCCCGAGTATCTACACAACACTACCTACAACTCCACGCTTTTCAACGAAAATAATTTTGGCCAGGAGAATCTATCTCTATACTACAGATGCCAAGATAAGATACCAGAGGCTGCTAATTATCGATTCAGTTGCAATGTGAATAAGACTCAGAGTGATGGTTATTT
The DNA here is from genome assembly GCF_021521415.1 of Bidens hawaiensis. Taxonomy (NCBI): domain Eukaryota; kingdom Viridiplantae; phylum Streptophyta; class Magnoliopsida; order Asterales; family Asteraceae; genus Bidens; species Bidens hawaiensis. The sequence goes on from NW_027502888.1 coordinate 20,925, forward strand.
CCAATATAACCAGTTTGATCTCTCCCAATTTTACCAATTTCTCAGTGCAGTGCAATAATTATATTACTGTACCAGTGGATCGGTCTTCAGCAAATCGAATAGCATCAGTAAGTGCTTCAGAGAGTGATTTAATATCAGCTTTTATGGCTGGTTTTAATCTAAAGTGGATGGCTAATAACGATGATTGTGATAAATGTATTCAATCAAATGGTCATTGTGGGTCTAACTCAACTTCACCTGAGTTGTTTGCTTGCTACTGTCCTAGGGGAAATTTCTCATTAACTTGTGACGATAAAAAAGAAAGTGGAGGTAAGTGAATTTCTGAATTGGTAGGCTCATGCTTTAGTTAGATGGCTCTAGGGATTCGAATTGATGACACAAACCTAACACAAAATTCGCGGTTTTTGTTTAGTTACCTGAGTCAACCAGGTGAATTTGTTGGTTGACCAATTTAAGCCCGTTTATTTTTATAATTTGAAGAACTATATACATGAAAATTACAAAAAAAAAATAAATTTAAATTTCCAAGTTTTGGCGCATTTTTTTAATTTTAGAGAACTAATATCCAAAAATAAAATAAAATATTTTAGTTCAACGGGTCAGGGTTGTTGGTGTTCTACATCATGCATTTCACAACTGACACGAGTTTTGGGTTTGTGTTGGGTTCAAGCCACCAACCCATAATATGTCCTATTTAACATCTCCGGCTACTTTGTTCGTACACACGCAGAATGAAGTTGTGGGAACACTCTAATCTGAATTTTATGCTTGTCTATTGTTTAGTAACATATCAAAAGTATTGCATGGTCAGTCTGGCAACGATGTCAGTCCAAGTCAAAATTACCATCGTTCTGTGGTTTGGGGTCACCACTGGTTGAGTCAAATATGCATCATACATTCTTAATGTTCATGGTCTGATACGATTTCACCAACGTCTTTTCCTTTCTTTTTTAAAGCAGGATCCAAGGGAGCTAATTTGAAACTTATAATAGGTAAGTAGCCAAACATTGGTTAAGCACAAATTCTTGAAAGTATTAGTAAGAAAACAGAAGTGTTTCACTCTATTGTTCAAAGTACCAAGACAGAAAGATCTGATTATCCACTAAACGAATTGTGCAGGCATATCATGCAGCATTACAGGAATTATGTTTATGTTGATTGTGATACTCCTACAAAAAATGAGGATACGTGTAAGTCCGAAAGGACCTGAAGGTGAATATAATAAAGTAGAAATATTCATAAGGAACTATGGAAGTTTGGCACCAAAAAGATACAAGTATTCAGAAATCAAGAAAATGACAAACTCATTTCTAGAGAAACTGGGACAAGGAGGTTATGGAAGTGTACACAAAGGACAGTTGCCTAATGGCCATCTAGTTGCAGTGAAACTCTTGAGTGAAGCTACAGGAAAGGGAGAAGATTTCATTAATGAAGTTGTCAGCATCAGTAGAACTTCTCATGTCAACATAGTCACTCTCTTAGGTTTCTGCTTCAAGGAAAAGAAAAGAGCCCTATTGTACGAGTACATGCCAAATGGATCCTTGGATAAGTTTCTACATTGTGATGCCGTTCGTTTGGACTGGAACACACTGTTCCAAATTGCAAAAGGGATTGCAAGAGGTCTAGAGTACTTGCATAGAGGTTGTAATACAAGAATTGTGCACTTTGACATCAAGCCTCATAACATTCTACTGAATGAAGAATTTGTCCCGAAAATATCTGATTTCGGGTTGGCTAAGTTGTGCAAGAAGAAAGAAAGTATTGTGTCTGTAACAGGTGCAAGAGGTACGGCCGGGTACATGGCCCCTGAAGTATTCCTCAAAAGTCTTTGTGGTGCATCTCACAAATCTGATGTGTATAGCTATGGGATGATGGTTCTTGAAATGGCAGGTGCGCGCAAGCACAATAATGCTAGAAAGACAAGCACAACCGAATCATATTTTCCAGATTGGATATACAAGCAAGTAGAAGTTGGAGGCAACTTAGGGGACAATGGAGTGACAACCGAAGCGGAAGACGAATTAGCTAGGAAGATGATGATGGTGATCCTTTGGTGCATTCAATCTAATCCATCAGATCGGCCATCAATAAGTAAAGTTGTGGAGATGTTAGAAGGAGGCATTGAGTCGTTGCAACTTCCACCTAGACGCTTTGAGTCATCTCCCACAAGGCCTTTCCAAGACATTGGGTCCATGCAGAGTTCAAGCGATGAGTGAGTCTCAACGACGCAAGGAATAGTTTCTCTACCCAATTCTCATGAAGCAAGCTAGTGAACTAGCACAACCTACACTTAAGCATTATAGGACAACTTTCAAATTCAGTTGGAAAATTTGTATGTGACCAAATTATGTTGGAGAAAAGTTTTAACAAATATTGTGTAACATACATTTAATCGGTACTTCACGTGTAGCATACATTTTAATCAATACTTCACATCCTACACCGGTTTTACTTTCTCAAGAGGAAATCATTCCACTGTATTTAACTACTAAATTAACATGATAATAATCATCATTTTATAGAGAGACATATATAAATATGTCATAGAACTGATATTGTGACGAAAAAGTCATAAACATGTAAGCATGCTAACCTATTTAGCCCATTTAGTTAAATGTGTTAGGCATGTTAGAAAACAGATTAAGCGGGTTGAATTGTTTAGACAAATTTGTAATCGTGTCGATATGTTTATGACATGCACTCGTTTACTCCAAAATTAACTTGTTTAAATTCGTGTTATAACTTATATTATACTAATTAATGACCCGCACATGTTACAACGCAAAATACATAAACACATAGTTATTCACCCTGGCCACCATTAGTTGTTCTGGCCCGAGGGGTGTCTAGCCCCACCCATTTTAAGTGGGTTGGGCCTATGACTTGTCATGGCGTACTTGGTTTCCACGTAACTGTCATCATGACCATATCACTTTTCTAAAAAAGAACTACTGATATGTTATGCGACACATCCAAACTTGCAATAATACCTATCTTCCTACTTGTCTATGGTCTAGACTCTAGACAACCGTATCGATCTCAAATGTGAAAGTCAATGTAGTTCTAGCTGCTTTGTTAAGCTTTTACGCCTGTGTACTATCATGCTATCATTGATCTTCATCCAATTACTATTACCTAATTCTCTTCACTGCAAATAAAATTAACTCAAAATATCATATACAACAAACACAATATATTGAAATTTTTGCTTTTATTTAAACACTAATTTACCTCTTTGCCTCCAAAATCTGTTACACCCCAACTATCCACCATTTATGAAACGTTGCTAAGTTTCATCCCAAGCAATGCTATTATTAGGCATCTATATAAAGAAATCGTTTTGTCTGAATTTATATAATCATATTAACACTTCAAATTTCACACAAGAGAATTTCCCAATATTTGAAATTACTATCATATTCAACTATTAGTTTTGTTAGACGCAAAATACTTAGTGAGTTACATGATTTATATACTAAGGGTATATACAACGTTTTAAATATGACATATATGTAGAAATTTCAATACACTTTACAATGATCCATGTAACTTATCTCTTCTATAGGAGACAAAAAAAGATTAAACATAGGTAAAACCGTAAAACTGAAAAGGTGGTGTAGATTTTGGCTCTCACACCAAGTCGGTCAATACAAATTTATCAATAAAAACAACCCCCCTTCTTTAATTTAAAGCGTCGATAATTTAAAACGTTTGTGTTATATCGTGAGCTAGATTTGGCAGCTAAAGAATCAACACCCACTTATCCTGATACTTCCATCAATCAGCTCTCATTCTATTCCACCACTGCTTTCTTGATTTGGTGGTGATCCTAGCCATTGCCATATGTTTCCCAGTCCTCCGGAGCCATGAACTACACATGATCATAAGGAAAACGCGTAGACTATTCAACAACGTATTAATTATCACTATCTTCTTTATCCTTAAACTAATGAATGCATCACTCTAAAACTAAAAGAGAACTAAAGAAGATTAATAAGTCAAGAAATAAGTTAAGAAAAACTAGCTAAATAAGTTAGATTCAGATTAAACATGACACAAGATTTTAAATACCAAAATTTATAAATCACTTTATTTAAAATACTTATATTCTATATATTATATTATTTTATAATGATAAAAATGCATTAAATAAACATCTTGGGTTAGAAGGGTTTGAAAGGACCTGAGTTCAAATCTTACGAAAGATTTCAAGAATAAAGTATATAAAAAGTTAAAAATAAATTAGAAAATATTAGCATATTAAGTCAGTCCGACAAGAAATTTGAGCTTTAAGTTTTATTAAGTTGACCGGGCCTAAATAAGACGAGTCCATAATTATTAGATACGTGTTATTCGTTGGTAATGAAAGTTGACGACCGGAAAAAATGGAAAATCAATAAACTTGTTTCACATCTAAATATTCCATAAACCACCCTCCTTCGTAGTTCATTCCTAGTTTCCTCCCAAACTGCCCTGACCACCATGAAACCCCGTATAAACTCGAGCCCCTCCGTATTTGCCATAACACAGGCTCTAGCCACCCTCATTCTTTTCCCAGCCATCCGGTGCCAGGAAACCCCGCCATACGATTCATGTCGCCCAACGCCATGTGGAGACGATGTATTCGAGTATCCTTTTTGGGGATTTGGCAGGCCAGAATATTGTGGCCACCCAAGTTTTCAGCTAACTTGCGAATCTGATGTTCCTGTGCTCCGTCTAGATTCAGTAGACTATCGGGTCCTAGACACCGATTGCAGTACACGCACGATCACTATTGCCAGAAATGACCTGTGGGACACCATTTGCCCTCAAGATCTCCGCAACACCACCTATAACTCCACGCTTTTTAACGGCAATAACTTCAGCCAGGAGAATGTATCTCTGTTTTAGGGATGCCGAGAAAATGTAGCGCCACTCATGACTGCTGCTTTTCGATTCAGCTGTGATGCGAATAGGACTGGCCAGAGTTATTTCTATAGAACCAGTGCAAATGTCTCCGAAACTGGCAATATCTTGGTGCAGTGCAACAGTTATATCACCGTACCAGTGGATCATGCTAATGCCAATGTTGCCTCAGAGGATGATTTGAGATCGGCCTTGCGGGCTGGTTTCAAGCTAGAGTGGTTTGCCAATAACGACGATTGTGATCAGTGTATTCGGTCTAATGGTCGATGTGGGTATAACTCAACTTCGCCTAAACTGTTTGCTTGCTACAAAAGTACGTGGAGGTAACTCAAGTAATTGATCTTCTAATCTCTCCTCTGTCAATTACGTGTCTGATAGAATGCTTGGTTCCCGTTTTCTCATTAATTAATTCATTTTATGATATGTCTTTGAAATCTATTAGTGTCCGTCGCTGGGAATGCATCCGGTGCTGATTAACGCATCAGGCGTTGATTAGGCATTTGGTAGATTATGGTCGTGATGATAAATTTCATTTTTTTTTTATTTTTTAAATTCCAAATACTTCGAAAAAATTTCACCAACGAAACACACTCTCAAATTCTATTTCTTTTGATAGATTCCATTTCCTTTTAGAAAATTTTCAATTCCAAATCCAATTCATTTGATTAATTCCTATTCCCTAAAAAAAATCGCAAACCGAATGCACCCGTAGAGTTACACATATTTTCCATCTAACTACTCGAGTAGCTTAAAGCAATATGAACAGATTCTGGAGAATTAGTTCTATTTACCCAAGAGGGATCGGTCATTAATCAGCTTCAGTCATAAACGTTTTTTGATGAATAGGTATGGATAACTATGAATCTAACCTTTTCATGAATTCTGGATAATTGCAGGGGATTCAATTAGTACTCTGGGTATTATAGGTGTGCATTTTACTCTCACTAGATACACTAAAATTTATTTTTCACTCACTGTTTCAACTTTCAAGAAACTAAGATTTGATTATTTTTTTATCTTTGAATCCTAGTACTTGCAATCATGGGAGCAGTCGTTGCTGTTGTTGTCATTGGATGTGGAATCTGTGTTTGCCGAAAACAGAGAAAAAGGCGTGTGATTAAAGAACGCGTCCAGGTATTCCGTAATAAGAAGAGGTTGCCGGTTAATCCAAATGGACGAAAAGCTACAAATGATCAAGTAGAAATATTTGTAACTAACTATGAAAATTTGGCATCAAAAATATACAAGTATTCGGAAATTAAGAAAATTACAAACTCATTCCTAGAGAAGCTGGGACAAGGAGGATATGGAAGTGTTTACAAAGGACAATTGCCTGACGAACGTCGAGTTGCAGTTAAGCTCTTGAGTGAAGCAACGGGAAATGGAGAAGATTTCATTAATGAAGTTTCCATCATCGGTAGAACTTCTCATGTCAACATAGTCACTCTTGTAGGTTTCTGCTTCGAGCGAAAGAAAAGAGCCCTTTTATACGAGTACATGCCAAATGGATCTTTGGATAAGTTTCTACGTGGTGACGGCTTTCATTTGGACTGGAGCATGTTGTTCCAAATAGCAAAAGGGATGGCAAGAGGTCTAGAGTACTTGCATAGAGGTTGTAACACAAGAATTGTGCACTTTGACATAAAGCCTCACAACATTCTATTGGACGAAGAATTTGTCCCAAAAATATCTGATTTTGGGTTGGCTAAGTTGTGCAAGATGAAAGAAAGTATTGTATCCGTAATGGGTGCGAGAGGTACTGCCGGATACATGGCCCCTGAAGTATTTTTCAAGAGTCTTGGAGGTGCATCTCACAAATCGGATGTTTATAGTTATGGGATGATGGTTCTTGAAATGACGGGTGCACGTAAGCGCAATTACACTGGCAAGACAAGTACAAGTGAAGCATACTTTCCAGATTGGATATACAAGCAAGTAGAAGTTAGAGGAGATTCAGGGGGCTATGGGGTGTCAACCAAAGACGAAGTGGAATTAGCTAGGAAGATGATCATGGTGGGCCTTTGGTGCATTCAATCTAATCCATTAGATCGGCCATCCATAAGCAAAGTTGTGGAGATGTTAGAAGGAGGCATTGAGTCATTGCAAGTTCCACCTAGACGCTCTGAGTCATCTCCTGCAAGGCTTTTCCAAGGCATTGGATCCATCCAGAGTACAAGCGATGAGCGAGTCTCAACGATGCAAGGAATACTTTCTCTACCCAACTCTCTTGAAGCAAGCTTGTGAACTAGCACAACCTACTCTTAAGTTTTCTAGGACGAATTTCAAATTCAGTTGGAAAAGTTTTTTGTGTCTCCCAAATTCCGTGGGAGAAAATATTTATCATATATTGTGTATAACAGTCGAAAAGTCAAATTAAAATAACTGAAAACTTTGTAAGAAACGACAAACAATGAGTAAGACTTTTACAAACATGAGCAGGTAGGTTTTTTTTTCTAATTAGGTGTAAATATATTGTTTCATGATAATCATTTATAGCATAGGTAGTTTTTCAATTTAGTGAAAAATATATTGTTAATAGATAAACTCAAAGGTTGACTTCTTGACTGGTCTACTTCTTACGATATCCTTTTAAGTTTAATTGTAGCTTATATGACCTATTAGCTCACGTTGTCCAAGATATAAGGTCGCATAGGTTCACTCTAAATCGTTGTTGGAAATTACATGGGCAAAATACAACAAACGAAAACCTATCTTGACAACCGTTTTAGTATAAAGGACCTTGGTCCCTTGAATTACTTTCTAGGGATCGAGGTTGCCCGGACACAAGTCGGCTTAGTTTGAGCCAAAGGAAATACACCCTTTACATTCTGGAAGATTGTGGCATGCTAGGGTGTAGACCGAGCCCTTTTCCTATGGAGCAAAATTTAAAGTTGGAAAAGGATGATGAAGAACCTCGAGTTGATGCTCACCAATACCGAAGACTAGTTGGCCGCTTACTATACCTTCAAGCTACACGACCAGATATTGCCTACTCGGTCAACATTCTGAGTCAATTTGTTGGTGATCCAAGACAAACTCAAATGGAGCCCGCTACCCGAGTGTTGTGGTATCTCAAAAGTACTACGGTCCAAGGTATTCTTCTTCCAAAGAATGGTGGAACCAATCTTGTTGCTTATTGCGACTCGGATTGGCTTGGGTGTCATTTCACTAGGAGGTCCAGAACTGGTTATGTTCTTTTGCTAGGTGGAGGATTAATCTCTTAAAAATCGAAGAAACAAAGTGTTGTTTCCCATTCATCTGCTGAGGTGAATATCGGGCCATGGCATCCACGGTTAGTGAAGTATTTTATGGGTGAGATGGCTTCTAACGGAACTAGGCATTCCTCAAAATGACCCGACCACATTGTTTTGTGATAACCATGCCGTTCATCATATCACCAACAATCCCGTTTTCACGAAAGAACAAAACACGTTGAGATGGATTGTTATTTCGTAAAAGAAAGAGTGGAGTCTAAAGTAGTTAAACCTATTCATATTCACACAAAAATGCAAGTTGCCGACCATCTAACAAAAGCACTTGGCACACATCAACTTTGTGCGTTACTTGACAAGTTGGGCACTTGTGACCTCCATGCTCCAACTTGAGGGGGAGTATAAGATTTATTATAATTTTCCTTTTATTTCCTTTTTTCTTAATTACTATTATTTCCTTTTTTACCTACAGCAATTGTGTTGTTTTATTATAGATTCCAACTTGTATCAGAAATATAATTATCATAAATATTACAGAACAATTGGGTTTTTCAAGTTTCACCCCAAGCAGTGCAATTGTTAGGTATCTATATTAGGAAATCATTTGGTCTTATTTTATAAGATTAAAATAACTTTTCGAATTTCATGTAAGAGAACTTCCCATTATTTGAAACTAATATCACATTCGACTATTAATTTTGTTAGAAGGAAAATACTTAGTGAGTTACATACACGATTTAGAACTTCCTAATCTAGTAATCTGATGTACCTAAACTTTTTTCCGAAGGATGAAAAGTATTTAAATTATCTATTTATATGCAATGTTTTAAATATGACACATTTGTAGAAATTAAATATACACTTTACAATAATCCATGTAACTTATCTCCTCGATAGGGGACCAAAATGATTAAGCATAGGTAAATCTGAAAAGGTCAGGTGCAGATTTTGGCCATCACACCAAGTCGGTCAATACAAATTTATCAACATAAACACCCCCTCTTTTTAAAAGCTTTAACAATTTAAAACGTTTAAGTTATATCGTGAGCTAGATTTGGCAGCTAAAGAATCAACACCCACTTATCCTGATTTTACTTCCATCAATCAGCTCTCATTCTATTTCAATCAGCTAAAGAATCAACGTCAATTGCCATATGTTTCCCGGACCCTATTCCTCCAGATTCAAGAACCTTGATCATACAGCATGCGCGTAGACTATTCAACAACGTATTAATCACTATATTATTTATCCATAAACTAACAAGTGTGTAAGTTGCCATCATTTCAATCACTGAAATTAGTGAAATCTAGATATCAGTCTTATTTCATTTCTAAAACTAAAAAAGAAGATTAATAACTCTATAAATAAGTTAAGAAATACGATATTCATATTAAACATGAAAAAAATATTTCAAATATCAAAATTTATAAATTGTTTTATTTAAAATATTTATTCGATTATAATGATAAGAATGCATTAAGTAAACACCATGGGTTAGAAGGGTTTGGGAGGCCTGAGTTTAAATCCTACTATCAACAATAATTAAAGGAAATTCACGGTTAAAATAAAGTAAACAAAAACTTAAAAATAAATTAGAAAATACTAACATATTAAGCCAATCCGACGAGAACTTTGACTTCTAAGTTTTATTAGGCTGAGGGGTGTGGGGGGGCGCGAGTGGGGGCTCCAGCCAATAATATTGTGACGTGTGGCAGAGAGAGAAACTTGATAAGATGGGTGTTGGTTGTGGTGCTCGCGCCCCTGGCCCTGGTGTGGAGGGGCGCGAGAGGGGGCGCGAGCGGTTTTTTTTTTTATTTTTTTATAAATGTATTAAAAAAACGTATTATTAAAAAAACTCATAAATTATTTAAAAAAACACACATTAATTAAAAAAACACATTAACCCAAACCACACACACATGTATGATATGATATGATACGATACATACATATATATAGAGAGAGAAGGTAGGTGCATATATAATTTGGCAGAGAATTTTAGACAAGATCTAGTGATCAAGAAAAGCTGCTGATAACCCGTAACTCAACCCCACTCTATCTCAATCTATTCTACACTTTCTTTCTTTCTTTCATAGATAGATACACACATATATATATATATATATGTATCTATCTCTCTATAACCACCATCTTCCTATATATCTCTCTTTATGAATCCTAGGTTTATTTTTCTTCCCAACACTTCTTCTTTCTAAACAAAAACAAAACAACTATATATATCTCAAACAAATAGATACACTTGCCGGAAAAATTTTATTTTTTTAATAAACTTAAAGAGCCAACGGCTCTATTTCTAAGCCCCAACGGCTCTGCACGCATTCCCAAGCCAACTTTACGCCCATTTTCAGCCGTGACTGGCCTTGCGCCCGCCTTGGTCTGCGTGCTCGCGCCCCTTTCGCGCCCCTCTCGCGCCTCGGTGGTGTGGCGCTCGCGCCCCGGGGCGCGAGCGGATGAGCTCACGCGCCCCCTCTCGCGCTCCACACCCCTCAGCCTTAGGTTGGCCGGGCCTAAATAAGACGAGTAAGATAATTTTTAAATACGTGTTATTCGTTGGTAATGAAAGTTGACGACTGGAAAAAAAGAAAAATCAACAGACTTGTTCAATCAATCAATCAATCGACAGACTTGTTCACATTTTATTATTCCATAAACCACCCTCCTCTGTATTTCATTCATTGACCATTGTTCATCATCATTCCTAGTTTCCTCCCAAACAGCCCGAACCATAATGAGACCCCGTCTAGACCTGAGCCGCCCCATTGTCGCCATAACACTGGCTCTAGTTCTAGCCACCCTCATTCATTTCCCAACCTTCCGGTGCCAGGAAAGTCCATCATACGAGTCATGTGGCCCGGCCCGGTGTGGAGGCGAAGACTTTCAGTATCCCTTTTGGGGATTTGGGCGGCCAAAATACTGTGGCCACCCAAGTTTTCAGCTAACTTGCGAATCTAATGTTCCTGTGCTCCGTTTAGATTCAGTAGGCTATCGGGTCCTAGACACCGATAGCAGTACACGTAGGATGACTATTGCTAGAAATGATCTGTGGGACACCATTTGCCCTCAAGATCTCCGCAACACCACCTATAACTCCACGCTTTTTAACGGCAATAATTTCAACCAGGAGAATGTATCTCTGTTCTATGGATGCCAAGATAATATACCGCTGCCCGCAACTGCTGTTTTTCGATTCCGTTGTGATGTGAACAGGACTGGCCAGAGTACTGATAGTTATTTCTACAGAACCAGTGCGTTTGTCTCTGAAATTGGCAGTCTCTTTGTGCAATGCAACAATTATATCACCGTACCAGTGGATCGTGATAACGCCAATGTTAATTCAGAGGATGATTTGAGGAAAGCCTTGCAGGCTGGTTTTAAGCTAGAGTGGTTTGCCAATAACGACGCGTGTAATAACTGTACTCTGGCTAATGGTCGATGTGGGACGAACGCAACTGGACCTGTTTGCTACCATCGTGTAGGAGGTAAGTGCCTGATCTTCTGATCTCGTAGATTCATGTTTTGGTCAGAGTATGAGCATGCTCATCATCTGAGTATTCTCGAGATGACATCTTAACAGCTAGAGTCGACTCCCGGTTTAGTGAATGAACCAATATTTGGCAAATTAGTTGTTTAAATTGCCCAAAACTCAACTACCGCAAAAGCCACTTGATAGATCTATGTTTCATAATTTGTCCAAATTAAGAAAAAAAAAGTTTAATTTATTCCACATGATTCGTAAATGGCGGCTTGTAATTTGTGTATAATTACTTTTGAGAGGATCTTTAATTTCTACATCGCATTATAAATGAAAGTAAGGTAATATAAAAGTTTAAATCATATAATTCTTTGAATGAAATGTAGGGCGTGTGTTCAGTTCACAAAATTCAAAGTAATTCGATGAAATTGGAATTTAAAGCATTTCCTTTTTAATGTGTTTGGTTCACAAAAGAATTGGATTTCAGTTCCATTGAAAATGTGTTTGTTAACAAATGACTTGGAATTATAATTCTAGCAAATTCATTCACTTAAGGATTACACAAATCCTTCCAACATGTGAAGAATTTCTCACAGAAGTGAATGGAATGGGTTAACGGGTTTCACACCCGTAACCGGTGTGCCGAACGCGTTAACCAGCATCAAAAGTGCGATCGACACCAGACACGCTAATCAACGTCCAATGCGTTAATTGACGTCGGACACCTGTCGCATTAAGGCGAAAGGCGCTTTAACTGGTGTCAGACGCTTACCAAGCGACTGGCGTTGGACACGTTGCCTCATGTCGGACATATACCTGAACCTAGACATGTTAACCGACATCTGACTCTGAACGGGTTAACTGGCATCGAACATCGGCGTGTTGACCGACTTCAAACAGGTAACCGACGCGGACTTGTTAACCGGTGTTGGGCGTGTATACCAACACCAGGCACGTTAACCAACATCGGTTTCCGGACCTGTTAACCGACTTCGGACACGTAACTGACACTGGAGACGTTAACCGGCAACGGACAAGTTAATGGCGTTATGACTTATGCGTCTGAAGCTGGTTAACGCATCATGCGTATGAAGTTGATTAAGTGCCCGGCGCCGTTAACGTCTTTGGTGTCGCCTACACGTCCATTACTAGTAATGCGTCCGGTGTTGGTTGTACGTCAGAGTCGATTACGAGTTTGGTAGATTGTGGGTGTAGTGATAGATTTCAATTTTATGATAAATTCCAAGTACTTCGAAAAAAAATTCACCAACCAAACACACTCTCAAATTCATATAACTTGAATGGATTCCATTTCTTTTAAATTCCAATTTCTTTCGAAAAGATTCAGTTCCAAATCCAATTCATTTGAATAATTCCAATTCCCTAACAAAAATTTGTGAACCGAACACACCCGTATAGTTATACATATTTTCCATCTAACTACTCGAGAGTTAGAGCAATAGATTCCATAGAATTGTAACTTAAAGGAAAAGATTCAGGAGAATTATTTTTGTTGTATATCAAGTCCCAGATCGATAATCAAACACGAATTAAACAAATACCTCTTGTTTATTAATCAGAAAATCGATCTAACTCAAAAAACTGATTACAACTCTATCGTAACAATTTGGCGCCCACCGTGGGGCAATTGGTGCTATAATCCAGATTATTTCCTATCAATTTTCAATCTTTCATACCCATATCACCATCAATGGCCTCTCAATCAACCTCTGCTTCATCAACCATGCCATCCTCGGTTTCTCTCTCATCAAGAACTTTGCCGCCGATGCCTCCTCCAATTACGGGAGCACCAAGGACCACCACGGCTGGAAACAAGACACAAATTCCAGTCTTCCAGAGCTCAAACCACTGCTGCCACTTCGATGGTCAAATCTAACAATGATGTTTCTGCAATGTTTTCACAGGTTAAGGCATACATGGAGCAGCGGAACAAAACCAACCAGAGGATCCTACATGAAATTGAAGATCTCAAGAAAAGAAAGAGGCCAGCGGAGGATCAGACTCCCTTGATGCCTAGGGTGCTGGATTTCATTACTCCAGGATCCGTGGCTCAACATACTCAAGGATCCTCGATCCTTCAGCAAGGATCATCCATCCTTCAATCAGGGTCCGTGGGTCAACAAACTCAAGGATCCTCGTTCTTTCAGCCAGGACCATCTATCCTTCAACAGGGGTTCATGGGTCAACAAACTCAAAGATCCTCGTTCGTTCAGCCAGGATTATTTATCCTTCAACAAGGGTCCATGGGTCAGCAAACTCAAGGATCCTCGTTCCTTCAACAAGGATCATCCATCCTTCAACCAGGAACCTCTGGGTTGTATCCTCAAGGATCCTTCAGCTCCCAACCTCAAGGATCCTTCTGGCAGAATCAAGATCCTCAGGAATTCACCATCAAAGGTCTTCTGAGGTCCATGAAGGGGACATCATCCCCATGCAGACCATTGCCTCTGGTGGACCTGCTACTGTAGCAGATGCCTCTTATCTTAACTACACTTCTAGGATGCCAACGTTCAACCAACCAAGAGGTAACGCCTATAATCACATATCCTCAGACACTAACCTTGGCTCTATGCAGGATGCAGGTATCAGTCAGGCTATGGCTAGGGAACTTCAGAAGCTTAAGGATATGATATCCAGCGTGCCAGGAGTGGTTCGTCCAATTCCTAAAATACCAGAAGGGAGCCACAAGCTGTCCAGATTTGCTCCACCGATATGCGATGCGGAGATCCCAAAATGCTTTCAAACCCCCAACATGAAGGTGTATGATGGGACCACTGATCCGGAAGAACACGTGGCTCAGTATAGGGAAAGGATGGAGATCAATCCAATTCCTTAAAGACTCAAGGAAGCTTGTCTATGCAAGGGTTTCGGATCCACACTAACAGGATCT
>NW_027502889.1:0-54414 GCF_021521415.1 Bidens hawaiensis
GTAATAATAATATAATAATATTTTTATATAACAGCCCTCCACCTTGGCTACTGTATTTGATCTGTATATTTGTATATATTTGTATATTTGTTTGTGTTGCTTTTGGAACTTTGTGGGTGTGTTCACTACAAACCCTCACGAGACCTCACTCGTCCACCCGGGCTACCGGGGGGGTTATAAAGGGCTTGTTGCATACGCTAAATCCAACCGTGATTCCTACGAAAGTGAGTTAGGTCTTTTATTATTTTTAATTAATTAACAAAATTTTTTATGAAATTGACTAACTCGGTTCGGTAATGATTTTTATAATATAATAATAATATTAACTCTCGAAAGACCTAAGTCTTATACTTGCGAGTGGTTGCTTATACATGTCTCGAGATTTGTGCAGATTTGGTTAGACAGTATTGGTCAGTGGTGGAGACATGTGTCACGAGTGTGTTGAGAGTTATGGGCCGAGTTTAGCATTGCGTTGTTGTCACACCCCAACCTAAGGCGGAAATGCCGGGGCGTGATCCGATTGCTCACAGCTCGAAGATACTATCATATATAAAATGTGACAGTATCTAATTAATTATTTAACAAATATTACACACATTATTCAAATATACAAAACAATTCAAATACACAAATATGAGTTCATATAACGATTATCTTGATTATATCCTAAGGTCTTGTCTATGTATCCAACTTCATTCTTCAATACAAGCAACCTGCATATGCGTAGAAAATGGAGTTTTGTCAACAAACATGTTGAGTGAGTTTACCACAAAGTTTTGACACCAAAATAATGTTAATATGATAATAAGCAAAACGTAATAAATGCGGTAACGAAATTAAACCATAAGCAAATAAGTTGTCGATTAAACCATTGCCAAGCGAATCGGGCGCCGGTAAATCAACCATAAGCAAATAATGAGAATAAGACCGTTGCCAAGCGAATGCGGCGGTGGTCAATGAGAATGAGAACCCAATACATGGGGATATGTCAAGTGAATCAATACAATAACACATAAGCATATAACAAGTAGATCTGATTTATCGCACACAATTACACGTTTGCTATTTTTGATATGTATGTATATATAGTATTATATACGTATATCTCCCCAAACATTTATGAAAATCGAGTAAAATAGCGGAATGATAAAATTCACCTTAAATGGAAGGCAAGTGTTATTAAATACGATAATCGAGTTAACGAATAAGCGAGTCGTCCAATACGCGTCAAACGAGATAATGAATTAGAACCTGAAACTTTGTTATATGAAAATATAAATAAAAACGAACTTAATGCCTCTAGAATCAATCCAAACGGAATGAGTAGAACTCTAGTTATTTGATTTTAATATTTAAGCGAGCTGGTACTGACCAGAATCCGAACAGCAAGTCGGAAGTCGGGTTTTGGCAGTATCCTTAAAATTATGTTTCAAGAATAAAAGTCTTCTGGAGTCCGAACGTTGAATCCTACCAGAAGTATGAGAAAATGCAAAGTCAAACTTGATGACTGTTTACCCTTTATCGGATTTTGAAGCAATTGACCAGTCAACACCCTTTAATCACCGAAATTGATTGAAGCTTATTGACTAGGGAATATGTATGAACGATTTTACAGTTTACAACTTACCCGGAAAGTGAAAGGATTGATGAGAAACGGAAGTCAAAGATCCTAAAGCAAGCAAAGTCAACGAACAAGTCTTGAATCTTTACAAAGATGAAAAACCGAAGGGTTTACAAGCTGGGAAGAAGGTAGGACAGCTGGAGTATGATCTTTAGGGTTTAATTAAAGTTTACAGCAGATGGTTATGTCTTGTTTATATAGGAAAACATAAAACGAACTAATTATGGGCTTTTTGGCCCGTTTAAGCAAGTAAATACGTTTTAAGGAAAGAATCATCGATTTATTCATAAAGATCTGATCTTGGACAAGAGAAAACGAATTAGGAGTTGTATTTTAGCTATATGATGTTTACTTGGACCTTAATTCACTCAAACATGCTAAAATAAACGATTATATACCTTAAACGAACTAGAAAACGAACTAAGGCTTAAACGATCTGTGCAGGTACCCCGTCGCGCCACGCAGCCACCTAGGGTGGTCCCGCACGTAGCGCTCCGGGCCACAATGGGGAAAGTTTCATTTTTTACATTTTTAGTCCCTGTAGTTTGATATTTCGTCCATTATTGAACTTTTTATGTTTTAAATAAGGATTTAGACATTATATAAAGTATGAGGGGTATAAATTGAACATTAGAAACTTAAATATATTATTTTTGTTTAATAATGAAAATCTAAATTATTCCTGGTCGATTTAAACGTAAACAAAAAATCCGAGATGTTACAGTTGTCATTATTATCAGGTGATTTCAGTTTCATAAACTATTTGTTATTTTTAGTTAGTTGTTCGAAATGTAATTGTATAATTTGTTTTAGTTCATCACATTTGTTTCCCGAGTTTTTAAGTGGTTAAACTGTCAGTTCAACCCCGTCCCCCAAATGATTATTAATTGTTTATTATTTTAACATTGAGGACAATGTCAACATCAAGTGTGGGGATGGGGGAAAATTAAAATTTTTTAGCCCGATAGTACCTCGAAGAGTATTCAGAAACTTAAGTTCTTAACTGTCACTTATTGCTATTAATGCCAAGTTAGAGGTTTTTGGTCATGGTTAGTTTTTCAGCTTCTCGATAGTTCTCCTGACAAATGTTTTTAAAATGAGAAGTTGAAAATGGAATCGTTTAGGCCGGGATAACGAGTCAAGGGGACGGGTATACATGTTTCATATCGGCAGCCCATATTTCCAGACATATTGTGAGATTAGCCCCTATACTTAATACACATATTATATAATAGATATAAAACATGTCTTGTCATTTATTGAGGGAAACCGGTATGTTTTACAGAATTAGAACTTGCTTGTCACATGCTTTTCGAGATCTTAATACCACCACCTGTATGGAGATTAGGACTTTAGAAAACCCACTCCGTACATATTTTCCTCACTAAATAAATTCCTTACCCGACATTATCCCCTAGAAGCCCGTTTGGACCATATTCCTTTTTCGTTTGTTAAACTAAACATTACACACCATTTCAGCCTTGGCCTTTATTTTATTTTTACCCGTGTGATGAAATCCAGTTCGTTATCGAGTTGTATATATATCAAGTTGTACTTAGTCAGACGAGTTCTAAAGTTGTCAAGTTCTGAGTTGTAATTACCAGTCATTTCAGTTATTATTGATGTCTAAAAAAATTGAAAAATCAGCAAAAAGATAAAAAGAAGTTATCTGTTTAGCAGTGAGTACGTAAATAGCGGTTGATTATATATTTAGTTCCTTTGTATTCGTGATTCTGTATATTGGTTAGTTTAACTGGGTTTCATCCACCTGAGTCACTAAATATGCCTAATCCACACCCAAACCTAAGCCACAGCAAAACCCTTAGTCCGAGTCTTTATGCAACCGGTGGTTAATGGGTGGAGATAAGACTGACCTGCAAGCATATTAGTTGTAACTCATATCAGGTATTTGAGGACAGAGACATATACTGGCACATCTTTTACTAGTCCAGATATTAAACCGAGTGGAGTGTTGATAGTGTGAGGGGTGTGGACATGTATGCCCTAACCGGAAACAAAGTACACTTGTCTGGGCGATTCTATAGTTTATGGTAGCATTAACTTTATTTGTGGGTTGTCAATCTAGAAAGTGTCAGTCTGGGAAACTGGGTATGACCTTAAACCTTGCTAGTATTAATGGTGATAATTGGTTGACCTATGATGGTGGTTAATGTTTACTTTAGAGTTTTGCTTGAGGGCAAGCAAAAGATGAGTGTGGGGATGTGATGTTCGGTTTATTTGTACATATATTAGTATGTTAACTTAGTTTTTTTACTCGTTTAGTTTAGGAACTTTGGTACTTCATACATGTTTATTGTGCTTCAGGTCACAGGTACTTAACACGCTTAATTTGGACCTGTACGAGCATAGAATGAAGACCCGGGATGTCCAGCACGCTTACTGAGGCAGTCATTTGGATTTGCTGAGAAGAGAGACCCATCGCGTAGCGCGATGGGTGTTGAAGGTGGGGCATCGCGCTACACGATGCCCTGGAAATATTGACCAGGCGTTGACTTATGGTCCATCACATAGCGCAATGGACCAGGAGAGGAGACCATCGCGCTACGCGATGGTCCCCAAAATCGTGAAAGTTAGGGTTTTGTTTTATAAAACATTTGGACGACCCTATACGCTATTCTGGACCTTCCAGGCGATTTTTAGAGCAACAAGGAGAGCCACCATCACTTCCAATCATCTCCAAGCATCATACATGTCATACCAGATCATAACTGAAGCCCGAGAGATGCTGATGCATGGCTAGTTCCTTCGAGTCATGTAGGTTCCCAGCCGGATCTACACGAGATATCGCGTACTACGCAGGTGCGGAATCCCTACGTAAGACGTTACGAGTATAGAAAACAATACGATTAACACACGATAATCAAACACGTTGTATACCAACCTTAAACACGTGATACGAAGATCACTTGATTACAGACTCTCTCTGACTCAAATACACGAAAACTGAATTCTCTTTTATTTTAAGCCGTAACAGATGGCTTATATAATCACGACAACTTCGCCTGGCATGTTCAGGCGAAGTTGTCACTAACTTCGCTTGACTAACAAGTTCGCCCATATCAGCGAACTTGTTAGCAACTTCGCTTATACAAAACATAAAATATTACAAACGCAATTACAGACACTAGACACTGAACTACTGACATCATGCACCAACAGACTCCCCCTTGGCAGTAGTTTCATCTCTTTAGCTTCAAACATGTGTCTTGTAATCTTCAACCTTGTATCTTCACGCATGCACTCCTTCTCTAACACAAACTGACACAACTCTTTGATATTTCCTCGCTTCGTCTTTCCAAGCAGGAATATAAAAGATTTTCTTCTCATTGAGCACCTGCAGATCAACTTGCGATAAGTTTACCAAATGCATCAGATCGTAAACTCTTAGTACCTCTTGCTCATCCTCGTCTTCCATCACCGCCTCAGCTGTCTCACAATCTACAAACCACCACTTTAGGTCTTTAAGCACATCCTTGGGCATAAGCTTCATCGGTACTTCTTTCAAACACCGGATCGGTTTATACTTCATAATCATCCAAGGCTTTCCATCAGCTCTCAAACCTCTATCCTTGTCTTCAACAAGTTTTCCCTTCTGTGGTTTTAACAGCTCAAATTTCTTCTCTTTTATACTTTCTTTCCATACAATTTTCCCAATAACTCTAGCCATATTATCGTCACTTCGATTGATTAACCCCAATCTGGCTAAGTCTTTCACTTCACATTCCGGCAGTGTATTAAACGATCTTAACAGTCTTTTAAAATACTGAACACCGTCATACCTTTTAATCACGAAGAGCCTCAACTGCTCATCATAGATCCAGCAAATAATCCCTTTCTTCGCTTCAGCATAGCCTTTAATGTTGTAACTCTTCTTAAACATTGTAGGGACCGCCGGTTTCTTCGTTTTGACGAACCACTGAGCATAGCCTTCCTTCCATCTAGGCTGCTCTTCCCATTCAGACTCATCGCTTCCAATCTGTTCACTCAAATCGGCTTTCTCAACATCTGGTATCTCATGCTCCACATTCTCTTCTACTATCTCTCCCTCTTCTATCTCTGTATCAATCACAATATCTTCTCCAATCTTCTCTATCACATCACTTGGTAGTACATCATCATCACCAACCAAGTCATCAACCATCTCCTCTACGTCCACCACCACCACATCATCACCAGCTGCAGATGTCGACTCCCCCTGAGTTGTGGAAGTTCCAAGAGCTTGAGTAGTTCTTGGTAGCTCACCACCTGCATCTTTCGACGCATTGGGATCATCGTCTCTATCATTTCTTCTCTTCGTCCTCAACTCGTCGCCTTTACAGCTCGTCTCCCCCTGAGATGCCAAGAACTCCTTGAAAGCATCTATGATTTTTCCATGTTGTACCAGGAGGGACGACTGCATCTGATTCTCTGCAACTAGGCGTTGAATAGCCTGGGTCTGGATAAGATTAATCCTTGACTGCTCTGCCACGACCCGTTCAAGTGCTGCTATTCGTTCTGAGTCTGAGAGGGTAGCATCGAAATCGAACCTCATATGTGAAATGTCTTGAGTGTACTGAGGAGGGATTTCCGATGTCACCGGGACCTCAGAAGTAGAAATAGACGTAACCGCAGGTGGTATCGTCACCGATAGCCCTGCAGTGGCCACAACAGTCGACTCAATAAAGCGTTCCACGACCTCCGATGGAGTAACAGTCGGAGGCGGCAACGAAACGATCACGGGAGCCGAAAGTTGGAAAGTAGTGGGTGGAAGGCCAAATGTAGATGAGGTAGCCACCACGGGAACACCCGTAGCGCTTGACCTTGTAACCTGTAGTGACGAGGGAACCATTGTCATACCGGATAGTGCTGGTGAAGTGAAACGTACCACCCTAGAGCTTTCACCGGCTCCTGATCCTGCACCTATCCGTTCCCTTCTTGACCTTCTTATCAACTGTTGTACCTCTTCCTCAAAGTCTGACTCGTCATCATCATCTGTTCTCTTTCTTTTCCCATGTAGTCTTTCTCGAGTCACCATAATCCTTCTCGCCTCTGCCACTTCATCATCAGAATCTGAGCCAGCCACCGTTGTAGCTGCCCTAGTAACATGCACAGTCGAGGCACGTTCAACAGGGACCTGAACGTTCTCCTCTGGATCCACCCGATCCATATCAAAGAAGCCTTGACCACCAAATTCTGCATCAAGGTCCACGTTCTCCTCCGGTGACACAACAAGAGCAGCAGGTATAGCTTGAGGTGCTCCTGCCTGTTGTGGTGCCGGGTCCCTAAACTCATCCCCACGAGCAGGCACATACCCCGGGTTGATTAAGTACCCAAAGAGTGGAGTATGGCGAGGACGAAGCTCAGGTTTGCTCCTCGCACTGGAGGATCGACACTGGGAGAAGATCCGTTTGTTCACACTCTCTACATATCGGATCGGACGACGCTGAGGAAGTGTTGGAGCAACATGATTCAAGATCATTTGTAGGAATCTTGGATACATGATGAATCGCTCACGCGCCATCGCTCTTCGTTGACGATCAATCTCATAAAAGACCATCTGACTAAAGCTGAATCGCTTGTTGTATGTCAGAGCAGTCATCGCTGACTGCATGGTCGCGCCCATGCCATCAGTGCCCGCCTTTCTCCCTGACATGCATACTATCATAACATGCATGAGAAAGCGCCACTGGTCAGGTAGGAATCCCTTCCTTTTCTGCGAATCCCCCAAGGAACCTGAATAACCCATCCTCAAAAATGCTCCATCGCGGAAAGGAGCTACAAACTCTGTCGGGTCATCCCTTGTCTCGTTTCCAAACTGCAGAGCTGCCCGGATATGTTCAGAAGAGAACTGAACTCTTTGATTGTTTACTGTTGCTCGCATCACCCGGGGTTCGACTCTACAGTCATATTCCACAGTCTGCCAGAAATCCTCAATGTTGGGTAAGGATATCGGCAGAGTTGTTGTAATGGCGTGGAATATCCTTGAGCGTAAAAGAAATGTGATGATTTCGCGGAAATCATCAACTCCGCTCGCTTCCGGGTCTAATTTTATGTACATGTTGTGACCCGGGAAGAACTGTCTTTGTTGATCACATCCGTCATCACCGCCTGCACCACCTGCTCCAGCAACAGCAGCCATATCTGCAACAAACAGGTTAAGTTAGATAAACATCAAAGCGAATCACAAGTTCGCCTGTTACCATGAGCGAAGTTGTGATCAATTCTGTATAGGCGAAGTTAAAGGTGAGGCGAAGTTGGGAAACAACTTCACTTCAACTTGAACTTCGTCTGATAATAGTTAAGTAAAATGATCCAGGCGAAGTTACGGATAACTTCGCCTAATCACAACATCGCCTCATAAACTGTTTCAAAATCAATAATCAGGCGAAGTTAAACCTCAGGCGAAGTTACGGATAACTTCGCCTAAACTGTAACTTCGCCGAATTTGAATCGGCAACAGTTAGGATTTTGAACGACGTGTAGATGATGATTTCGGAGATCAAGGACTCCGAAATACATGATTTTATGAAGTTTTATACGTTCAAGTGGTTTACTATCACGTAAAAACAAGTTTGAAAATCAGGTTTTTAGGTTTCAAATAATCGAGGTCACGAAACGGGTCGTATCGACCTGGGATAATCATTAACGACAATGATTATACGAATATGGAACCCTACACACCTTTAATCGACAATGAAATCGAGAAAGAAACACAGAATGATTGATGATAATAGAATCGATAAGTTCGCCGAGGTTTCTGTGAGTATAAGTTCGTTGGGTTTTGAAATAAATGAACAGTTTGACCTTTAAAGTCCTTTATATAGGGTCACAGATGTATCGGCGAAGTTGTGGATAACTTCGCCTATCAGGCGAAGTTATGCAGAACTTCGCTGAAATTTAAAATTTTTCAAAACAAACCCCATAATTTGAACAATTTGCAACTAAGTTAGAAAACATCCTTTAAAGCGTTAAATGAAACGATCAAGACCAAGTAACCAGGTATAAAATCATACAACTCCAAAAATAAAAAAAACTTTTAACATAAAGGTACACGGGATCAAATTTCAGTCTCGACAGGGACTACCATGTTTTAGAAAAGATCCGAACAGGAATCATACTAATTTCGTGACTGTCACACAGATCCGTGTTCAGCTGTATTATGACATAAAGAAACAGGTTGTAAGCAAGTAATCTACTTAGAATGGTTTTCATCGTTTCTGTGATACGAGTTAGTTTCAATTAAGCTCAAAACTTAAGTGGGCAACAACTCAGAGATTATGATGCCTCCTATCTATTCTCAAAGCGTATTTGGCTTTCCCCAAGTCACCCCGAATTGACCTTGACCCGTAGTGTCTGATTAAGTAGTGATTACACTTCGATCTTAGACTCTGTTTCCCGTTCACCTTCTTGCGTCTTGATTGAGAATCATTAACCTTATGAACTCTAGAATACACACATTTTTTTTTTAATCTAACATATATATACACAACTTCAAGTAGAAAATAACTGCAAGTCCCGAATCTGGATCACTGCAGTGTCTTGACACGCTATCTTCACGGGACTCAGAACACTCACGGGCTCGTGTATGACTGGGTAATCGCTTTTCTGCCTATCATTTGGAAAGATATGTATGAAGACATGCACAACTCTTAAGGAGTTTCCACATAAAATCGAGTAGATTTAGTTAGTATCACTTCTACTTTTACGCACCATAAAAGCTACCATGACATACAATGACTGTTCTAAAGACTTTTAAGCCTAATAACTTCACTAGTTAAGCACACAGAATCAGTATATCTATCACTTTCCAAGGTTGGACCAATTTTCTGTTAAACATAGTAAAGTAACTTCTTACGAAGTAGTAGACTTGAAAAATAATTTCATCTCCCGAAACGAAAAATTTAACTTCTATCGCCCCGACCAGATCAAAGTCTTCAGGTTAACGGCTATCCCGAAGATCCAATGGATCAGCTGGACCGACCACATACTAGTATGTGTCCTTCTAACTAAGTATGATCGACTAATTTTCAGCGAAAGAATGAAAACTCATCATAAACCGCCCCGGTCACTTTTAGTCATCTGGTTAATGGCTATCCTCATATTCTACAAGTAGAAATGAGGACCAAACATATCCTAAGACATGTCCTTCAAACTGAGGCAACTAACATAGTTCTAAGCGATAGTGACGGTTTTTTTTTTTTTTTTTAATCAAAAACACAAAGCATGGTTACTCGGGATTGATCATCCCATTCAGCTCAACAAGGTTTTGAAATCTAGTTTTGTCAAACGCTTTCGTGAATAAGTCAGCGAAATTATCTAACGTATCAACCTTTTCGAGCTCAATCAGCTTCTTCTCAGCACAATCCCGTATAAAATGATGACGTATGTCAATATGTTTAGTTTTACTGTGCTTCACGGGATTGTTAGTTACTGAGATAGCAGCTGTGTTATCAATGCAAATAGGAGTAAGTGAGAAATTCAGACCATAGTCGCGCAACTGTTGTTGAATCCAAAGAACCTGGGAGCAGCAGTTGGATGCTGCCATGTATTCTGCTCTTCAATCAAAGTCCTGTTCTTCCTCTCAGCCACTCCATTTTGTTGCGGAGTATACGGTGCGCTGTATTGGTGTTCAATCCCCTTCTGTAGGCAGAAGATCTCCATCTGATAGTTCTTGAACTCAGTCCCATTGTCACTCCTGATGTATTTAACTCTTTTTCCCATAATGTTCTCAACTTTGGTAATCAAATTTATTACCATCTGAACAGTTTCATCCTTCGACTTCAGGAAATATACCCACGAGTATCGAGAAAAATCATCAGTAATCACCAAGCAGTACGATGTTCCCCCTAGACTTTTTACATTCACGGGACCGAAGAGATCCATGTGAAGTAATTCTAGGGTACTGACTATTGAGTTGACCTTCTTGGTGTGATGGGATTTCTTGTGTTGCTTTCCCTTCTTGCATGATAAGCATTTGTCTTCGAAGTTGAAATTCTTCAAGGGAACTCCCAACACAAGCCCATTTTTGACAAGGTAGTTCATCTTACGAAGATGAATGTGCCCCATTCTCCTATGCCATAATTCGGACTCTGATTCAGTCGCTTTCGACAAAAGACATGATTCTTCAGTGGCCATTTCAGTAGACCTCATATCCATGATATACGTATTCTTCACTCTCGGAGCCTTCATAACAATCCAGTCCTCTGGTATCTTAAAACCAGGATACAGCACTATCGCCTCATTCTTCGTGAAATGCACGGTATAATCCTTATCACAGATCTGCGAAACACTCAGCAGATTGTGCTTCAGTTCTTCAACAAAGTTAACTTTCTCTAGCGTCATCTTCCCGTTAGTCACAGTCCCAATTCCTGTGATCTTTCCACCGCTCTCTCCTGCGAAACTCACTCTTCCTCCTTGAACAGGTTTCAAGTCGTGTAACAATTTCTTGTTACCCGTCATGTGCCGGGAACAGCCGCTATCCACAACCCATTGATTGTTGGCAGCCCTGTTCAACTGTTCCTACACGATTAAATCAGATGATTAAAATCTGGGGACCCAAGACCTCTTGGTCTTGGGTCGATACATCCCGTACCTTGGCTGTCCAAAGTTAGTATCATTATAATTTCTGTGAGTCCTAACAGGATACCATCTTGTGGATTGTCTATGAGGCCACTCAACCCGTCTTGAATTAAATGAATTATTACTTATGGTTTGGTTGTTTGCAGTGAAAAACTGAGATCTATTTCTTTGAAAACCTGGATTAGACCAATTTCTGAATTTTGATGGGTTTTCATTTTTACCATTAAATCGATTACCGTTAGCTCTTTTCTCAGATTTTGAAGGCCTCATTCCTCTGAATTTCTGCTTCAGAGGGCAATCAGCAACAAGGTGTCCTAATTGATTACATCTGAAACAACTCCTGTGTTCAACTTTCTTATCAAAAGTTGTCTTAGATGTTGAGGCAGTATTACTGCCCATTTGTCTCACATAAGGTGGGACATACGGGTTTAGTGGAGGCTTCTTTTCAGGTGTTTTATTTTTCTCTCCACTTTTTGGTAATACTTCCTCTTGTTTTGTGTCACACGACTCAGAAGACTTGTCCGAGTTAGATGAGACAGGACTCGGAGCAGAAATTTTAACACTTGCAACAGGCTTACTAACTTCTGGTTTTTTAGCAGTAACTGGAACTGGAACTGTCTGACCATAGTCAACATCGACAGATTTCTGATTACTAGGGTCATAAGTGTAATTATGATTGAAAGGTGGTGGAACTTCATGATAACCAATTCCTCCCCTTTTTGGAGACCCTTGATCACTAACGAGGTGATCAAGTATAGCGGAGGAATTTCTGAATTGTTCAAGTTTCCTGTTATGTTCCACCACTTTTACCTGGTGATCAGCTATCTGTTTTTCCCTCTCAGCTATTAGTTTGGTTTTCTCTTCTAGAACTTCATAGCTAAGATCAATCATGTTAATTTTTTCAGCAAGCTTTGCTTTAAGACTTTTAATATCTGTTTCACTAGCTTTAATTTTTACTTTGTAACTACTTTCTCTAGCTTTAGTGAAATGATGATCTTCTTTTAAAGTTTTATATTGCGCATCCAAACTAATAAACTGATCAGTTAGAGTTGTCAGTTGTTCAGACAGAAGTTCACACCTAGTACAAGGGAGTTCGGTACTTACCTCGGAGAGCTGGTCTGCTACATCTGCCATGTACGCTTCATTTTCGCCAGTTCCCTTCTCACTATCTGCATTTTCGATGTTTGCCAAGTTGGCCTGTTCAAATACTTCTTTAACATGCAGATTCCAGTTGTACTCTTCATTCTGTCTGGAAATCATGGCTCTATAGTCATTACCACTACCACTTTGCTGTGTAGATCTATTCTGACTGCGTTCTACACGTTCATTCTTGCATTCTTTTGCAAAGTGGCCATTCTGCTGACAGTTGTAGCAGCGAACCTTAGACTTATCAAACCCTGGCCTCTCTCCGACAAACTTCCTGCCAGTCTTCTTCATGAACCTCTTTACCCTTCTCACTATCATGGCCATCTGCCACTGCAGATCCATCTCCTCCAGATCATCAGCATCGATCTGGTCATAATCTTCATCCAAAACTGCAGGATCAACGATCTTACCCTGAATGTAGTTCTCATACGAAGCAATAAAAGATGCATAGAGAGCAAACTGCTGTTCAGCAGATTTGACACTCATGGGCATCTTCGAGTAGTTGTTGTTTGAAACACTTGGGGAATAACTACTCTTGGTCGCTTGAGGTTGAGAAGTATTTGACCCTCCAGCTACATAGCACACATCACCGTTCATATTGAGAGATACATGTCCCTCATGTGTTGAGCTCGCGCCTGACTCTCCCTTAGAGTAATAAGCAGATGATTCCGTTTTAGAACTTGATCCGGAGTTAACCTTTGCCCCATACATACCCGGATCTTGAACCTGATCGGTAGGTGTCTCCTTTCGTACCATGTTCAGTTCAAACGTTCTCAGCTTGTTAACTGCTGTCTCAAGGTCATAGTCAGCAAAGTCTTTATCTTCTCTCATCAACACAGTATACATCTCCCATTTTGGTGGGAGAGCATCAAGAAGCTTCTCAACAATCTCATCTTCTTTGTATGCAATTGAATAGTTGCTGAGTTATCAGATGATAATATCTGGTGATGATATCATCAAGTGATTCGTTTTTCAGATACTTGAAGACCGAGAATTGGGTTTTTAGAAGTTTAATCTTCGAAGCACGAATTCCCACATTGCCCTCAAAACGGTTTTCAAGAGCTTCCCAAAGCTCTCTAGCAGTCTTATACTTTCGGAAGGTGTGAAGTATCTCTTGTGGAAGAGCCATTGTAATTGCTGCATGAGCTTTACTTTCTGCCTCATACATCTTCTTCTCTTCATCTTCCATCTCTTTGTACTTCTTGATCTGATCACGACCTTCATACTCAGTAGTAGGTGGAATGTAACCATCTTGTATACACACCCACATCTTGGCATCTTGATACTTGACATATTGTTCAAAACGATCTTTCCACGCTACATAATCCGTTTTCTTAAGCATCTTGGGTGCCTTTGTAGCTGAACCTGCTTCTACTTCCATCTTTACTAGTTCAGTAATGTTTATCGAAGACATCTTTCACTAAACTCAAAGAAATCCGAAAATAAAAATTTTATTTTCAAACAGCACTGTTGGCGAAGTTATGGATAACTTCGCTTAAAGCTTAACTTCGCGTGAATTTGTAACGTCGCTCACTTTCTTAAATTCGCTGGATTGGCGAACTTGAGAATAACTTCGCTTAAGTTGAGCGAACTTGGGAGGTATGCGAAGTTGAGGGTAACTTCGCTTAAGATAAGCGAACTTGAAGAGGTAGGCGAAGTTGTGGATAACTTCGCTTAACCTTATATCTTCGCCGAAACCCTACTTACAGTGACGGCAACTTCGCCTGATGAACACGAACTTTCTGCAGATTAGATTTCTGGGTTTTTCGAGGTGTGTGAAGGTGTTATGGGTTGTTTTTGAAGGTAGGGGGTGAGTAGGACACAAAAACTCAGAAAACTCGTCCCGCGAATAGTCGAACGGAACGATTTCTATACCCGCGTGATAATCCCGAACCACACAATCGAGCAAACGCTCTGATACCAATTGTAGGTTCCCAGCCGGATCTACACGAGATATCGCGTACTACGCAGGTGCGGAATCCCTACGTAAGACGTTACGAGTATAGAAAACAATACGATTAACACACGATAATCAAACACGTTGTATACCAACCTTAAACACGTGATACGAAGATCACTTGATTACAGACTCTCTCTGACTCAAATACACGAAAACTGAATTCTCCTTATTTTAAGCCGTAACAGATGGCTTATATAATCACGACAACTTCGCCTGGCATGTTCAGGCGAAGTTGTCACTAACTTCGCTTGATTAACAAGTTCGCCCATATCAGCGAACTTGTTAGCAACTTCGCTTATACAAAACATAAAATATTACAAACGCAATTACAGACACTAGACACTGAACTACTGACATCATGCACCAACAAGTCATGCCCGGGATGTAGAGTATTGTATCTTTCAGTTTTTCTCATGTATTAAGAACGAATTGATTGTAACTATCTTGATGTTAATCTATGAGTATTGATGTCTAGTATGATTGTGCACAACGTCAGTTTAGGTTTATTTCGATCAGAACGATTAGTGTGCTAGTTGCTATGATAATTGCTTGTAGGATTGTTTTGACCTGTTAATTGCAAGAAAGCATGCGTTTGCCCTTAGTTGAGTCACACTGGCAGGGACCGTTTGATAACCAGTTCCGTGTGTTAGCGAGCGTGGATGCCTAAGGTTAACCGGTTAGTCAGTCTGTAGTTGACACAGGATAGTTTATCTGTTGAGTTGCATGAGTTTGCTGTTAGGTTACGTACTTGGATTCCCGGGTGTGATTTGTCTTTGTTAATCGATTGAATGATTGCTTGTTTTCTTATTATAAAAATATAAACTGTTTGCTAGTGTGGGATCAGCACTTTATTTGAACTACTTCATAATGTTAGGAATCAGTTTCACTGCATACTCCTCGTGGTTCGACACCCTACTTACCCTAGCTTGCTTAGGTGATTAGGAACACTGAATTAATAGTTTTTGACTAGATAGCGACAGTCTAGCATCACCATGACATAATCATCTTGAGGCAACAAATCAGGCTCTACGTTATTTAAAGGGAACACCAGGACAAGGAATCACTTCCCTTGTGAATGAGACCCTATCCTAACCACTTTTTGTGACTCTGACTGGCTTAGATGTCCTTTCACAAGACGTTCAAGAACAGGATACTTGCATCTTTTAGGTGGTGCCCCCATTTCTTGGAAGACAAAGAAACAGTCTGTCGTCTCACGATCCTCTGTAGAGGCCGACTATCAAGCTATGACTTCCATTGTTAGCGAGGTTTTATGGGTTTGTTGGTTACTGAAAGATTTGCGGGTTAATATCGTTTCTCCAACACCCTTATCTTGGCAATCAAACAACACACCCATATTGCTACTAACCCGGTCTTTCATGAACGCATAAAACATACAGAAATGGAATGTTTTTTCATTCATGAGCGAGTTGAATCCAAAGATATTGTACCCAAGAACATCGACAGCAAGATGCAAGTTGCAGATTTGCTTACAAAAGGACTTGGAACCCAACAACTTCATTTTCTACTTGGCAAGATGGGAATTATCAATTTACATGCTCCGCCTTCGAGGAAGGGGGGGGGGCATAGGAATTGATTTTGATGCTATCTTTTCTAATTATTTGCTTTCCCTTCCCTAGTTTAGTCAGCTAGGTTTTCTTACTTAAACATTAGCTATTTTATTTTGTAATCAAGAAATCAATAGCAATCCAAAGAATTCCCTATACCATCGTTTTCTAGATATCCTCCTGAGCATGCAACCCACTTTATAACGACAATTGGCACTGAAACGCGCTACTAAAGAGATTCTTGTTATAGATGTTTGATCCTATGATTACTAGGAATGTGCCACACCCTCTAGAACCTAATAACCGGACAAATGAGCAGTAGATGGTGAAATGTTGGAAGTGCTAGATGGATTTAGATACATATGTATGACAGTTCATCAAATCCTACAACCATCAAATCACTGATGTTATAGGCAACACAAATAATTCTCTAATTGTGAAGCAAATTCTTATTTCGGATAACTATTGACTTAGTAGTCTTTTAAGTCATATGAATAAGTGAACAATAGTTCGCCAAACAATGCCTCACTCAACTACTAACACACACAATGGTTTTGGAATTATTTGCGGAAAACACACATGCAAATCCGATTTTAATCTTAATTCATCAATTACCATATCAGTTAATTAACACTAAATAACCTAAGAATGGTTAGATTGATCTAAGCTATATGTCACGAAGCACGAATCAATAAACCACAACAAACAACAACTGACGATTAAATTAGTTATAACAGGTACAAATGATCATTGGTTGACACAAGTCAAACACAAATGCCAAACCAAAAGAGTTAACGCATGCCAAGATTCGTTTCTATCGAAGTGATAACAAGTTTTAGCTACTCCTAGTGTCAAGAAGACAAGAAGTGTAAAACAAATAAAAATTAATATTTTGGTTCAATTTCTATTCGATGGGCCGACTGCCTAGTCGCTTTTTATTCCTGCCACACTTGACTTGGTTGCTTATAAATCTCGTTAATCACCAAACAGCCCAGCCCACCAATTAATTGTTGGCCCAAGCTTTAACTTAATTTTAATCCAAATGGAAACTGATCCAATTTAAGATGAGAACTTTAGTTTTCACCAGTCAGTAGTCACCACTCGTATTTAGAGGTGAAAAAAAACCCGAACCCGGTTCCGTATCTGGAACCGTGTATTTGAAAAACCCGATTTATGCATCTCGTATTCTCTTGGTTATTTTTAACTTTATTACTAAGGATAACTATAAAAAATTATTAAATTTGATAACTAAAAAGGTATTATAAATATACTAGTGTGTATATGTATATGCTTCTCGTATAGACCTAAGCAACTCATATAAATGCACGAGTTGACTGATCTAATACTGTGCAAGCTTGTTTGAAAAAGAATTAACAAGTCTTGTATATGCATATACATAGCCGGCTCTTGGGTGGTGCAACCCGGACAACTAGCCAGGGCACAAAATATATATATATATATATATATATATATATATATATATATATATATATATATATATATATATATGTGGGAGATTTCAAATGAGAACCCCTTTGAGTTTTAAGAACTCGAAAGAACTCAGTGTAACGATTTTTTTTCGAATTTTTTTTACACATGCGTAATATATGTAAGTTACATACACGTAAAAAAATTGAATAATTTTTTATGCACCGAGCCGACTTTTTACACATGTGTAACGGACGTAAAGGTTAGTGTAACCACTTACATCTTTATTCTCTCTCCTACTTTGACTTTTTTGCCAGATTTAATCTCAACCACATATTCCAATCCACCTAATTAAATGTGTGGCCTAGAATGGAGTTCTTAAGTTCTTACAACTCAACATGGTTCTTAAAAGATCCCTCCCCTATATATATATATATATATATATATATATATATATATATATTAAATTTCTTTATAGAATAGGAATAAATGTTAATCCCCTTATTTTATATTCGGCCCAATTTTTGTGTTAACATTAATCCATTGTGATATTGAGCCAAAACTAATTTAAAGAAAAATTAAAAAAAATGATAATAACTAATAAACCGATTGATTGACATCTAAGGATTTTGGAGAAAATGGTTTTTCAAAGCGATAGATGAAGCTAAGAAGATTGCTTTTGAAATGGGCATTGACCCAATATCTGCACAAAAACGTGTAATTAAAAGGAAAAAACAAAGTGATGAGTGTTCAAGTAGCCAAGAAGCTTCATTTACTCCTCAAGAGAATTTTAGAGTAAATTATTTTTATATATTATTGATCAAACTATTACTTCTCTTGATACAAGATTTGATCAATTCAAAAATTATAAGAAATTATCTGGATTTTTGTTTCCACAAAATTGAGGGGAATTGAAGATGAATATCTTAAGTTATCTTATAATTTTCTTGAAAATGCACTTAAGTTTGAAGGAAGATCGGATATTGATGGCGGGAGCTTTATATGGAGTTTAGCTCATTAGACACATTATATACCATGGAATTTAGTAGCTCTATTGAAGTTTTGAATCATTTGAACGAGACCCAAGAAAATTTCCCAAATGCAAAGATTGCATATAGAATATTGTTAACTATTTCAGTCACAGTAGCATCCGCAGAAATAAGATTTTCAAAGTTGAAGTTTTTAAAATCTTATTTACGATCCACAATGTCCCAAGAAAGACTTAATGGATTGGCGACGATAACTATCGAGAGCGAAATCTTAGATAATATAAACTACGAAGAGATTATCAAACAATTTGCTGTCAAAAATGCTAGAAGAACTTCACAAATCATCGGTTAGACGTTAGCTATTATTGTATTTGAGTTTATTACTATAATTTTGCTATTTTTATTGTTATAGCGTTAATGTCGTTTAAAAAAATATCTTATATATTTTGTTACTTGTTAGGGCTTACGGGTCTTTTTTTATGCTCGTTCTAGGTATTTAAATTTTCGGAGATGGCTCTCCATACACGACTTGTATTAGCTTCCTTATCACAATACATATTAATCTTGCGATTTGTTTTCTATACCCTACAATTTGCTTTATTTATTTTTTAATTTCTGTTTCACCTCTTACACTTTAAATAATATAAGTCTTTAATCCATTTAATTTTCATTTAATTTGATTATTCTTTGAAAGTTATTTCTGTTAAACTTTTAGAAAAGAAAATTATTGTTGTTAACTGAGTTGTATTCAAATAAAATCGAGTATTCTTGTTACCATGATGTATAAAATTGTTAAATATTTTTTTAGGTATATCACGCCTTATTTTCTTTTTCTTTTCCGATTTTTGTTTATTTTCTCTTTCATTTGTTATAGCAAATATCGGTGCCATAACAAACTCTGAAGCCAAGAAATATCGGTTCCACCGTGTGTTACGTCAGAGAGTTCTTCTCTTATGGTGGCATAACAACTGTCAACTGGCAGTCGTCCGTATGGTTTTCGGGGGAATGACCAAGCGAAACTCTGAACCAGCATAAACCCGGTTAAAACAACAATCTTACCAGAGTAAGGTAACGGGTCTCTGCTAGTCAGAGAATATGATGACCTAACGCACAAATAAAGTCGTCGTTCTAAATCGGATTTTCCAACTAGTTTTAGTATATAATAAAATATAATACCGTAGTTTCCAAGACAAAAGAGTTGTCATACGTCAAGTCTGTCCTAGATTTTCTTGCCCAACCTAGAGTTTAATATCACCTTATAGAAAAAGGAAAAAACACCAAATAAACAATCAAAAAGTTTACTTCAATTGCAAGAAGAGAATATATACTTTCATTATGTTGCTACATGACCTTCGACCTTTTTCTTCTAACAAAAATACACACACATAGTTAAATCATATGCAGAAAAAAGTACCCATGACTAAAATCTACCATCCAACACAAAAACAACAAAAAAACCGTAACACTAACTTGTAAAAATATCATTAAAACTAAAACTTACACATTATTATTATTATTGTGTACATGACTCTTTTCCCCATTTCTAACAAGCAAAAAATAACCCAAAACGGCACAAACAGCAGCAACAAAATTCCCTTCTTTGATCAAAATCTTGCCGACGGTGCGAGTAATCTCGGCCGTGAGTTTCTTCCCCTCCACCACCAACGACTTCCTGGGTCTTCCGAAAAAGGTCAGCAAGACCAAGACCGAGATCCAAGTGACCAGGGTGGCCGGGATGGCTACGGCTAAGGCAGCAGCCATGGAGAGTAAGCCGAATATTACTCCCAGGGCCGCCGATGCGTAGATCGCTGGCCAAGTGGAGGGTGAGGTGGCAACGGCCGAGTCGTACCATGAGAGTACGGATTTAAGGAGGTTCCAAGAGGAGGATAAGAGGATTGTGTAGACGAATAGGAAGAGGAGGACCCACGTGCGGCGTTTGCTCATGAGGTTTAGGAGGATCAGGTACGAGGTGGATTGAGGCTGTTGGTGTTCGGGATTAGGATTATTATCGGCCATGGGTTAAATGAAATGGATAGTGTTTTGTTGTTGATGGATGAAGGTTGAAGAAGGTGAATTGGGGGTTTAGTTTAGGTGACACGCTTCAAGGACCACTTTAGTGTTAGTCTACACTTGGTCGTCTTTGTGTATTATTGACATTTGTTTTAAGGAGAAAAATTGTGAATTTGTTTATAGCCTAGGGATTATAAACAAACCCGAATTTTATTTTATTGGGTTGAACTAAACATTTTAGTTTTATTTTTATTTGTAATCGGGTGACTACTAATTAACACTCTTTACTTTAGTTATGCCAATTATGTATAGCTTAAGTTAAGCTAATGCATCCAAAGACTCATGTAAAGAAAAAAAAATGTCATGGGTTTTACTTTTAAGCCTAACTTGTGACTGAAAAATAGAGGGTTAAGTTAGGCAAGAGGGTTTTCTCATCTATAATGGGTAGGTTAGTGGTCTGTCAGTAATATAAATGGCCGTTAAAAAAAAATACACTTTCTAGTTATATTTATATTTCTAATTTTCTTTGGTAATACTAATGAAGTAATATAAAGGTTAAAATAGTAAAAAATGTATTTGGGAATTTCAGCAGATCGTATTTAAAAAGATAACATGTATATTTGATAGCCGTAGGTATGCCTGACACCGGCGAGTAATGATTAATCGAGTACCCGACATCTATGACACCAAGTACAAGACAATATTTTTTATTTGGATAGATTAACAATAGCTGTTTTGAATAGGTTCTTCACGATTAAAACTGTTAACTATTGCCCGTTAGCACCTCAGGTGACAAGAAGGTGGATCACCTATTTTTCAAGTGTAGGTTCTCGGCTACTATATGGAGTTTGTTATGTTATTGTATTGGAGTGGCTAGTCATATCAACATCCCCTATACATGTAAAAAAAATCATGCTAAATGACTCTTTGGGATCTATAAAGAGAAACAAATTGAAGACGATATTAATTTATTTAATTGTTTGGATGATATGAAAGACGGGAAACTCTTTGCTTTTCAAAAGGGAGACTCGATCGCCTCTTAAAACGGTTGATAATATTATGCTTCTTTCTTGTAATTGAATTAATAATAATAGATCGTCGGATTAGTCTTATTTTCCTACCTCTTTTTGTAACTTTTAAGTTCTAACAATTTTTTTTTTGTTTAATATATGCTAGTCTTTTTAATAATATTGTCATTCTGAAAAAGAACTATTAAAGTATAATATCTATTTTTAATGTGAATTTATTTTATTTAAATTAGTGACTAAAACTTTCAACGAAATAGTCTTGACTTTATGAAAACAAATTAACATCTTGAATAACAATAGTTAATGACTTAATTTAGTAATAAAAGTCGATATAAATTGTAGTGTACATATTTGAACTTACCTTTTGAGTAAGTTATCATGCATTTAGTCGTTGATATGAATTACATAATATAAATAACATATAATAGGGTATTTGTATCAAACAAAATAATCCCAGTTAAGATAACAATCTAGACAAGCTTCATTGTATGTTATTTATTTATTTAATTTTTAACAATCAATAAAAACTTTTTCATTAAACGAAGAGCATAGCAAGATGCTGAGCCCACAACCATTACAATCTGCCAAGAAAACACAAAACCACAAAACATAACTACACTCTAAAACATCTCCAGTCCTCCCATGACAATGACACCGCACACAACCTATTCCAGATAAAAAGGAAGCCAAGTAATTTTATTTTTCCCACTAACTCTTTCAAGTGGGCCGGTTTCCCATCAAACACCAACGCATTCTTTGTCCTTCACACGCTCCAAATTGTAACCAGGCTAATAGCATGGAACATTTTAGCCTTCTTTTTTACGAATTTTGTATATTTTCAGAACTCCAAAATATCTCGAATGCCAAACGCAAAAACACTCGGGATCTTGCACCACTTAAACAATGGACCATAAGTTTTGCTCTTTGATTTGGTTATTTAGGTTATGGCTTAAATATTCAATCTTGCCAACTATAAGGTAATTTTTTTTTTATTTCACACTACTGATGTTGTAATTATTGTTTATTAATTGCAACCTACAGACCAGCATCTTGTGTTAAGGACGACAGGAAAAAGGTTCTGCCTTATAGTCTTTTGTGCATAAATAAAAATATTATATTTAAGGTTGTAATAATTTGAAAGTGAAATAATTAAGATATATTAATTCCAAAATTGCTTTTGTCATACAAAATAACACTATTTATCAATTGTATTTTTTTTTATTAAGACGTAATAATACAAGTAGCATGTGAGCGCATATGTTGTTCATAACATATGCGCCGCATATGTTATACGGCCAACATATACGCTACATATGATAGTATATATATATACTTTGTTTGCTTTAATTTGAATGTAATCTTGATTTCAGAGCAATAAAATTCTCTCTCTTCTTCTTTTCAATTTTCTTTCGTATTATCGGTTTTATATCATCACATGGTTATTAATGCCTGCTCTTCGTTTTAAACCGGTTTTTCAATCTTTTATCTAGTTTTTCTTTCTTCATCAGCTGGTATCTCTTGATTCTTGATCTTTTGATCATTTTCTTTGATTTGTTTCTTCTTTTCTGCTGGTTTTCATCTTGTTTCTTCCATATATTTCTTCTTTTTCATCTCTTTTGTCTTTTTCTCGAGGTTTTCACCGTTAAAATTTCTTCATATTTGCACCAATCGTTTCTTATACATTCGTGTTTAATCCTACCAAATTTCATCCCAATTCTTTCACAAAATTCTATTCAAAATGTCAAAATTTCTCCTTTTCACCCGGCGCATATGTTCATAAACATATGCACCACATAGGTTCTTTCTTTCTTCAACGTATATGTGTTCATCTCATACATATGCGCCGCATATAATATGCGGCGCATAAGTGTTTTCTGATTACTTTCAGCGCATAAGTTCTTTGCTTCTCGTTTTTTGGTTCTTTTCTGTGTTATCCTCTATGGAAGTCCCTAACACTTCCTTCGCTCAAAATCTTGGGATTGATTTGTCTAATCCCCTTTACCTTCAGCCATCCGATCATCCTGGCATGATTCTGGTCTCAAAATATTTTGACGGGATGGTTATGGTGCCTGGAAACGAGCAATGTTTATTTCTCTTTCCGCTAAAAACAAACTTGGGTTCATTAATAACACCGTCCCTATGCCGGCCAATCAAACATATCTTGCCCTTTGGTAAAGGTGCAATGATATGTTGATATCTTGAATTCTCAACACTCATAATCATGATATTCGTGATAGTGTTCTGTATGCCGAAACAGCTCAAACTCTTTGGAACGAGCTTAATTCTAGATATGGACAAGCAAGTGGCGCTAGAGTCTATCAACTTCAAAAGAATCTCTGTCAAATCTCCCAAGGAAGTAATGACATTGCTACTTATTGTGCTAAGATGAAATCCTATTAGGACAAGTTGAATGCTGTAAACTCCATTCCTTCTTGCACGTGTAGGGCTGCTCATGCTTTTGTCAAACGAGAGGAAGATCAAAGGCTAATTCAGTTTCTTGTTGGACTGAATCCAAACTATGACATGATCAGAAGCAATATTTTGATGATGCAGCCTCTTCCCTCTATCGATCGTGCTTATGGGATCTTGATACAAGATGAAAACAGAGAGAAATTCACACCACCACCACTGATTTCACCGCATCCTCTGCTTCTATGCATGCTAATACTGGAGGACCGGTCAGTGGTGGAACTGGAGAAAATAGAAGAACTCTGGTGTGTACTCACTGTAAAAGGAATGAGCATTCGGTGAGCAAATGTTATAAGTTGATTGGTTTTCCAAAGGATTATAAATTTGCTAAAGGAAAGAAGTTTACTAATCTTGCTGAAGAACAAGGACAAAATGATCATAAACATGCTGATCAACAATGAAT
Organism: Bidens hawaiensis; assembly: GCF_021521415.1. Lineage (NCBI taxonomy): Eukaryota > Viridiplantae > Streptophyta > Magnoliopsida > Asterales > Asteraceae > Bidens > Bidens hawaiensis. The sequence goes on from NW_027502889.1 coordinate 24,199, forward strand.
AACTCAGCAACAATATCATGACTTGATGGTTTTGTTGCAGCAAAACCAATTGGGACTTCTAACACTTTTTCTGCTAACAACGCTACAACCATCAATCATAACTCTTTCCAAGGTATAATGTCTTGCAATTCTCATCTTTTTCAAAATGGATTATTGACACTGGTGTAAATGATCATATGTGTCATGGTTAAAAATTCTTTTCAAGCGTTTCATTTCTACAAAATCCAATTTTTATCACTCTTCTTAATGGCACCAGTGTTACTGTTCATCAGTATGGAATTGTTCCTTTAACTAATAAACTTTCTTTATCCAAAGTTCTTTTGGTACCACATTTTAGAAATAATATTCTTTATGTTTCAAGATTATGTTCTGATACTGATGGCACTGTTCTTTTCTCTAAAAACAATTGTGTTTTACAGGCCCCTTTTCTGAAGAGCCATCTGGTTCTTGGTAAAATGCTCAATGGTCTTTATCTTCTTGAAGCTATCAAGAATCTTGCTGATTGTTCTTTCAATAAAACTTGTAACTCTGTTGTAACTATTGAAACTTGGCATAATCGTCTAGGACATTGACATTTGCCAGTTTACAAATTGAAGCAATTATCTTTCATTTCTAATTCTTCTTTCAAAACTATTGAGCATTGTGATGTTTGTCATAAGGTTAGACAACATAGACTGCCATTTCCAATTAGCTCTACATCGACTAGCAAAATTTTTGAGCTAATTCATATTGATGTTTGGGGCCTTATCATATAGCTATTTATAACGGCTTCAGATATTTTTTAACCATTGTGGATGATTATAGCAGAACCACTTGGACACACTTGCTTTCAACTAAAAGCAATGTTTTTCCTATTCTTCAATATTTCATTGAAATGGTTAGTAATCAATTTGGCACCACTATCAAATGCATTCGTTCTGATAATGCTTTTGAACTAGGGACTGGGCTATTAGTTTAATTATATTTAGATTATTGCCTTGCAATTTCATTATTTTTTTAATTAGTTTAATTTCTTTTAAATGTAATGCCCGCAACAAAAATCAGATTGGGAATGTGGTTACAATGTTATAATGGTCAAGTACGAGATTGTGATTACATGTGATGATCATCTTGTAAGTAATTTATATCTATTTGATATATATTATTCTAATTTAGTAACTATGGTACAACTTTTATTTCAATATACTTTTAGGTGATGAACTCTTCTTCCTCCCATAGCTAGCAATCAATTACAGATTTTGTGATTGTTACACTAAAAGACTTTCATGACTACCTGTAACAGCCCAGCTACCGCCAACTAATGTTATGTGAGTGTTTCTCCTCCCCAACCGATGTAGGATGTGTCAATAATTTCCATTTTATTATTTTCTCAAGAGTTGGGTCGTTACACTACCTAAAATCAAAGAATGAAAAGAATGAGTTAGAGAAGAAATTGTAAAGCTGGTTAAATATTGGTGTAAAGATGCTAATATATTATTCTAAATGCAAATTATATATAATTGGGTACTAATTAATATATTTTGCTGCTTGTATGTTTTTCAGTATGTATCTGTTGTAAATACATACACCGTTGTATATACTTTCAATAAGAGTAACGATTCAATAGCGTTTATATTAACAAAAACACCGGTTCACAAAAGTTGTAAAAATATAAAGATACCGGTTGTCTTTCCGTTGTAAAACCATTATAAATACCGGTTTAAAAGCCGTTGTAAAAACATAAATACACCGGTTCGTTAATCATTATAATTATGGAGAACACCGGTTTGTAGCCCGTTGTAATCACTTCATTACACCAGTTGTTGGTCGTTGTAAATACTTTAATAACAATGGTTAACAACACGTCGTATTAGGTTCTTTACATGGGTTAAGATCCGGTTGTAAATAAAGCTTTATAACAGTTACCAGCCCGTTGTTAAGTATAATATATCCCGGTTACAACCAGTTTTAATATCTTCTAGAATATATATCGGTTTTGAAATCGTTTTAATTATTTTTTGCAACGTTTCGTTTAAAACGGTTTTGAAACCGTTGTGTAAACGCTATTTAACCGTTTTAAAATGGTCATTTTTTTTGTACTAGTGGAGGAATTTAAAAGTTTCCTAAACTAGATAAATGCAGAAGGAAGCACGGATGACGTTTCCAAGATTATGGCCAGTGTGGAAGGCTTGGTCATGGCTCACAATTGGACTTTTGAAAAGCTCTCAATTTTCAATCTTACAAAGCTCAAATATTGCGTAGTTGCGGGATGTAATGTGTTGAAGCACCTCCAAATTAACAGTCTTTGGCATAACTTTGATTTTCACCCGAACCATGGCTCAAAATTGCTCATGCTTGATAGAGCTCACTGTCGAAGAATGCCCTAAAGCAAGGAGCCTCGTTAATACTGAATCCCACCAAGTCGACTGTGGTATCCTTTTTCCAAGTTTGGAGAGGATTTTTCTGATAGACCTACCCGCATTGGAGAAGATTTTGGGTTGTGGAGTAATTGTAGAGGAATTAAGCACCTTGTTGATTTACTATTGTCCAAACTTTCGGTCTCTTGATACCAAGGAGTTACCACACGTAAAGAAGATTGAAGGAGAAAGATAGGGTTATGATTACGCGCCTATTAATTCGAGCCTAAAAATTCCCTACATCATTTCCATGATTTCGTGCCGCATGGTAAAGCTCCTATAAAACTCACTACTTCTTCTGTAGAATCCTAGTGTTAAGTGGCTTTTCTTATCTTTACCGTATTGGTAAATTGTCCACCTAACACGGTGTGATGAAACAGAAGGAATCAGTAGAATTTGAGAAAGCAAGTGATCACAGTTCACACATCAAAGAAGATACTTTTTGCTTTGCAGAATACTTTTATGAAATTATGCACGCACAATCATGAAGTTTGAGTTTCTTTTGTAATGTGTTAATTTTTGAATTTATAATGCAGCAAAAGTAGTTTGTTTATTTTTGTTTATTTTACTATCAAGGTAGAGGCTGAAGTTGTGTGATCATTATTCAGATGATAAATATATTAGTGGCTCCTAGGATTTACAAAATTGGGTAGGTAGGCCATGCACATGTATAAAAAAATGTAACATAATCATGCATTTATGTTGGCTGGTTCAGGTATGGAGGAGTTGCAGCAACACGTTAGATATGATGACATTTGAACATGTTGATAGTTAGATGTCCAGATCATGTGGTTGGGTTTTTTTTGGTAGGGAAGGGGTGTCTTCAATGTTGTGTGGCGTGGATCAATGGAGATGTTGGATATAAAGTTTTATAAACGGTGTCCGATTAGGATTAGGTTGTTAAGTTTGTCCAACAATTAACAATAAGCAACCACGTGTCTTCTTTCTTTCAATTGTATTGATAATAGATCATCATCATCATCATCATCATCGTACTCAATATATCCCACCAATAGCAATGCTATGGTAGGGTCTGAGGAGGGTAAGATGTAGACAACCTTACCTCTACCCCATAGGGATAGAGAGGCTGCTTCTGATGAGACCCCCGGCTCGATAGTAGTTTTGCATCAAGCCTTGGACATAAGGCACATAGCACTCAATCATCGGGACACCGGCTGATTGGTGCATGTGCCCTTGTCTTTCGGCTATCAACGCCACCACATGATGCCTGAATAATCTTCCCCCACTTTTAACGTTATTATCACGAGATTAGTAAAATAACGTCAAAATTAGTGCAATTTTACTTTTGCCCACCCGAGAGTTCACACATATATACATTATATGCGTGCACCGTCAGCAGGGCAAGTATTGATAATAGATCTAATTTGTAAAAAGTTGTATTAAATCATGGGCTATTACTCATATATATCCACAAATAAGCCATAAACAGGTTGACTCAAAAATGCAAACACGACATGATTATAAGGGTGTCTGGGCTATGGCTAATGTCTTTAACATGAATAAAGATACGGGTCGAATTCAAATTCACCTATTTAAACCATTAACCAACAAACCTAAAAATCCTTCAATCGGTTAACCTGACACGATTAACACCCCTATATACTCGTATGACTTGTAAGGGATTGCTTTGTTAGAAGCTCTCATAGCATGATCAATGTGACATTCGTCATTTTTAAAAACCCGAAAACCCGACTCATTTTAAAATTTTAATACTTTTCGGATCATCAATTATTAATAAAATCTCTGCATTTATTTTGTATTTAATTATGTTATTTAATTGTTTATAACTATTAATGTTCTTCAAGACGGGTCAACCACCTACTTCTCATCCTCTCTAAAATCCCGTTCTTTGACTCGTTTTTCCAAGTCTTGGATGAACCTAGACTATTTTTTTGTTTATAATTAACTTCCTCATTCACCAAATTGGGTCAAAGCTCATTAATTTGGTGATTACTATTGCTTAAGACTAGCTTATGCAATTAATCACTTCAACCTTGTTATTAACGATTTGAAACCTATATAAAGCCTCTTAAACTTCTACAAATTATTTACCACAACACTTTACACTCTCAATTGTGTTCTTACTTTTCAATTGGTGCTAAAATCAAAGCTTCAAGTTCTTTCTTCTTTGATATTCCATCCTCGGATAATTAGTGTGTTATTTATATACAACATATCATGTGATAATCATCATGTTGTCACTCTAAATAACAATCGTGGTTGTGTTTTCACTATCGCTCATCGGCACGTTAATGTTCGGTAAAAAAATAAGTTTTATGTTAAAAACTAACTTTTGCAAAACTAATAAATAAGACTAAGATTTTCCAACATGTCACGCCATCTTATCATTTCAAGCATGTTAGACATAAACCCGAATCAAACCGAGTTCATATCCAACCAAAAACATGAACCATTCGTTAAACTTGTTTTATTAAATAATATTCGGCTCGAAAACGAACCGAAACCATTTAAATTAACTAATAATTATTATAACCTTTATTTTTATTTATTTTTTTTCTAAAACTAAAATAAATTGATTAAAAATCAAATAACTAACCTATTTTATTTAACTTATAAAAATAGAACAAAAATATATTTTTAACAAACTTTTCGTTTAAGAATTATAAACGGAACATGTCGGCCATCTATTTCTTATCTTTCCTCAACCTTATTTTGATCATAGTTATCTATTTATATAGGGTCGCTTATTGAATCGAACCCTGTCGATTCACTCGCTTAAAGACATCGTCGCTTATTTACTCATTCTTGCTTGTTTAACATGTGAGTTCTTCATAACCCCATTTTAACGCTTTATAATATTTTGGGGTAGCACATCACAAGTTTTCTTTCGTTAGTTATGTGCTTGTTTACAAGCCGATTCACTTATATCGTACATATTAATATTATTCGTGCATATTGTTTATGATTATACGTGAGCTTGCTTGCAACGTGTTTATTGTTTATATTGTCACACCCCGACCAATGAAGGCGGTAACATCGAGGCGCGACATGATTGCTCATTGCACAATGACACTATAAAGTTACAATATTTAAACAACTCATTTAAATCCATATCATCATAAATAACACAACAATTGTTCATACAAAATGTCAAATAGATAGATAAACAAATAACTTGTTCTTTTATTTTCTAATATCCTAAAGCCAAGATAATAAGTTTCTTCAAGTAATCCAATCAAGCTAACATCAAACCTGTAACATTGCATAAAATAGAGTTTGTCAACACGAAGGTTGGTGAGCAATTTTCATAGTTTTGGACAATAAGTATATAGTATGAAATCCACAACTAGTATATGAAAACAATAAATAATAGCAACAATTTAGATAATAAAACCGTCAATAAGAATACATTGACGACAATAATGAAATCGTCAATAAGAATACATTGACGACACCTTTCTATATGGGGATACCATATATACTCGGAATTAACGTATGATCATACTTTGATGAGGCTACCCGCCTTAGCATTCAAGAGGCTACCCGCCTTAGCATTCAAGAATTTGCACATAATCATGTAAAGCATATAACACCAAATCGAGCATTTATTTAAGTAAACATATACAATACGTGTTGTGGTTTAAGACTCAAGTATAAATCATTTGAATTTGAATAAGTATGCAATGTCATCCCCAAAACGAAAGATGGAAAACGGGGGATGAAAAAGTACTCACATTAACAAGTAACTTGAAAGATAGTGTCGTGAATAATCGGAGAGATCGGTTTAACGAGCAAGACCTATATTAAACGGGTCTTGTGTTAGTAGGTAGTCTTGGAAGGGTTTAAAATAAAATACATGACAAATAAAGTAAATAAATAAACTTTAGGATTTAAAATGTAAATAGTTGAGAAATTAAAGAAACGAGTTTTGTAAAATAAGTTTACTCGAAACCGGGTCTCGGTATTCTATTCATTAGTTTTTTTTCTTTTTTTTTACTCAACCTATGTTAAGTAATAATGTGGGTTAAAATGCGATATTGCAAAACCCTTGGTTATAAGAATACCCAAAACGAGGTTTAAACGAGTGTTCGGGTTTGTCGGTTCGAGACTTGATAATTGACCAAGCTCACAGTTAACTTCCCAAAATAATAAATGTTATGAGATAACTCAATAAAATCAAAATAGACTTAACCAAGTATGTAGTTCTATTGTGAAGAACCTTAACGTTCGTTAAGCGAGTATACGACCTTATCGGTTCGAACTTGTTATAAGATCAAGTTGGTTACCGACATGCCAAGTATGTTTAGAAACTAACTAAAATTGATTTAAAATATAATCTGGAAGAAAAATATGAGTTTTGGTGGCTAAAAACACACTTGTGTGTCTTAAGCGAGTGAACTCGGTTTAGTTCGGTTTTTTGGTTCGGTCCTTGACTCGGAATAAGACCGAGGATGGTTACCACATACCCAATTACCATGGAACTTGTAAAATAACTTATAAATAATAATACTCAAGTTTTACATTCAAAAAGTTAACAATAAAGCTTTTAAACAAAAGTTCGGTTTTTGGTTCGGTCCTTGACTCGGAATAAGACCGAGGATGGTTACCACATACCCAATTACCATGGAACTTGTAAAATAACTTATAAATAATAATACTCAAGTTTTACATTAAAAAAGTTAACAATAAAGCTTTTAAACAAAAATTTGGTTTTTGGTTCGGTCCTTGACTCGGAATAAGACCGAGGATGGTTACCACATACCCAATTACCATGGAACTTGTAAAATAACTTATTAATAATAATACTCAAGTTTTACATTCAAAAAATTAACAATAATGCTTTTAAACAAAAGTTCGGTTTTTGGTTCGGTTCTCAACTCGGGATGAAACCGAGGCTAGTCACCACATACCCAATACCATGGAACTTGACAAATATGAACAATAAACTAAAATACGTAGAAGTTAAGCAAGTATAACAAGTTATATGGTTAGATTTGTTAAATATATAAACAAGGACTACAAAGTCCTCCATGTAACCTTGCCTTACTAGCCCGACATTTCAACCGGCCGAGACCGGAGAAATGAAAGACCGAAGGTAAACAAGGAGTGTATATTATATATATGTTGTAACATCAAGCTTTAAGTGTTGAGAAGTTAGTTAAAATGAAAGATTAGCTTATGAAGAACAACCTTAGAATTCAAGAATTTGAGAGAGAAATGAAGATATGAGCAAGCACAAATGAAGAAGATGGGTGTGTATATATAGAGTAAGTTGAATGGGTCTTTCATAAAGGGTGTTTCATGAAAATGGGTTGGTTATAGACCCAAGAAGCACAAACTACAAATGGGTCATTCAAGTCTCCATTTTGGTAGTTTTAGTCCCTGGAGTTCGTTTTGAGCGTTTTCGGGGAATTTTAAGAACCGAAAAGGGTGTTTTTTTTATCCAACAACTATAAAACAAATATTTAACATACAATTCATCATTTTGATAATATCGAAAGGTTCGGGATACAAAACGGGTCGAGTTTACATTAAAAATACAAGTATAAAATAACCCGAAATTGACAAATGTCACATATATGGTGGAAGTTACGCAAACTGTAACATCCTAAAAATTGTAATGATGAATAAAGGAAGTTATGTTTAGTGTTTTCGCGTAATTAATTAGTATCGGGTAGGGAGCGGGTCTTGGACGTGGATTAATTGAGATGGGTTAAATAAGAATGGGATTTCAGGGATATAAATACCCCCAAAATCCCAAAAATATCTTCATTTACATCTATTTCTTCACACACTCAAAACACACACATTCTAACCGATCAAGATTCGAAGCCGAGACCCGAGATTTTGTTGATAGATCTGAGTTGGTAAGGTAAGAACAAATCCAACAAAGCTAATATTACTGAAAATGGTTAGGATTGGATGGGTTAACCGGACCCGAAACCCAAACTGCCCAAATCGGACCCCTAAAACGTCGATTTTAGGCCGATTTGATGGTTGGGATTTGTAGGCGCCGATCATACGATTCCGTGGGTACCAAAATCGAGTTATTTGGCTAAGAAACGAAGGATTTATGGGCAAACAGATCTGCAGCGCGATAACTTCGCCTGCAAGATTAAGTTCGCCTGATGAACTTCGCCTTCAAGCGTAACTTCGCCTTCAAGCGTAACTTCGCCTAAGGATAACTTCGCCTAAGGCCAAGTTCGCCTAAGGATAACTTCGCCTGAAGCCAAGTTCGCCTAAGGATAACTTCGCCTGAAGCCAAGTTCGCCTAAGGATAACTTCGCCTGAAGCCAAGTTCGCCTGAGGTTTAACTTCGCCTGAAGCCAAGTTCGCCCGAGGTTTAACTTCGCCTGAAGTGAAGTTCGTTTAGAAAATAAATTAAAAACCTAATGGAAAATGTGTTAAGGCAGTTATCGAAAATAAAATTTTTCCAAGCTGACCTGGCAGCTTAACCCCAGCCAGGGGCTCTGCCCCTTGGACCCCGCTAGGGGCTGCCGCCCCTAGACCCCGCTGCCAGGGGCGCTGCCCCCGAACCCCCGTTCGTTGTGGGTAGTAATTAAGACTGGAAAGATGTTATAAGTAGAGATAGTTAAATTGATATGTATACTTGTTATACAGTCAGCCGTGCACAACTGAAGAAAGGGATTACGATCAACGGAGAACGTAACCGTGTTCAGGTGAGTTTCTAGCCCCATTTATGTGTTATGTTTTCGGGGCTGTGTGCATACTCAACATGTTTGTTAATACACTTATCCTAAGAGATAAGTGTATGCCTTATGTGGATAATGTGAAATGTATGAATGATTGCTTGATGGTACGTGAACGATCTTCGGATATTGCACGTACTGTCAGGTTGTAACGCTATGTATAAGGTAAGTATGTTATGTATGTTTATGTGTATGAACATGATAGAGATAATAGAAGAAATAAATGATAATGTATGGTTGTATGGTTACGAAAAGGGTACCGAGCCCTAATAATACTCGAGGTATGATGTATGGTTGTATGGTAACGAAGAGGGAATCGAACCCTACTAATATTCGAGAACTATGGAACCGAACCCTACTAATATTCGAGGAAAGAGGGTACCGAGCCCTAATAATATTCGAGGAAAGAGGGTGCCGAGCCCTAATAATACTCGAGGAAAGAGGGTACCGAGCCCTAATAATACTCGAGGAAAGAGGGTACCGAGCCCTAATAATACTCGAGGAATGTAGGGCGTATTGCTCTTTATAACATAAGATATGAAAGTAAGTTAATACAAAAGAAAGTAAGAAAGTATGAATGTAAGAAAGTATGAAAGTATAAAAGTATGAATGAAAGAATATAATGTTATGTGAATGGTATGATTATGTGATTATCTAGAACTCACTCAGCGTAGCTGACTTTTAGTATGCACGCAGGTGAGTAGGATGAGGCAGCTCGCTTGAGGAGACACATGGCACTGAACAAGAATCTGGCATCTGAAGACCTATGATGTGTTAATTTTAATGCTTTAATGTGAAAGACAATAAATGTTTTGAGACAAGTTATGAATTATGTAAAGTTTTATGAAAGTTTTATTTTCCGCGTAAATGTTTTAATTAACTCTGATATTTAGAACCGTGTTTATGAGTAAATCCAACACGAAAGTAGGGTTACCGGTAACGGGGCCTTACAAGTTGGTATCAGAGCATAAGTTCGAGAGATTTAAGCATCCTACATGCTTAGACTCGAACAGAGTATGGGATTTAAGTAAGAAATGAAAGAAGATGCTAGTCCAAGAATGCCATGTGTCACTCAAGCAAGATTAGTAAAGGTAAGGTGTATGATTAAATGATATATGTTAATGAGAAAGGAAAGATATGTGAACGGCAGGGATAGGAATAATTGATTGTTTACTTTAACAAACTGCTTAAGTAGAACCAGCACAAATAGACTCATAAACGGAAGTGTATAGGACACGGAAAGTAACGTGATCAGCTAGTCACAACTGGCCACTGTTATTACCTGTTAGCCTTACTATCCTTGTACTAAATAGTTCCTTGAGTGATGATGTTTGTGTTTTCCCCTTTAGAATACAAATGGCTGGAGCTGGAGAATTTGTTGAAACTGGGGGTCGCACTGGGCGTCGTGGCAGGCCTCGTCTTGTCCGGCAACCCTCGGTAGAAGAAGCTTCCCTCACCGAAGATGAAGGAAGCGCAGCTGGTGGAGACCAGAACAACAACGAGGAAGTTCAACTTAGCCCTGCAGTTCAAGCAGCCATTGTTCAGGCTGTAGTTGCTGCTGTGAAGAACCTGAATCCCAAAGGATCTGCTGGAAGCCGTGAACGAACTGCTGACGGGGCGGGTAGTGATGGTAGGAAGGATGGGGAAGGTGAAAGAGGGGCCTCGAGTGGGGATAAGTCTGTGAAAGTCGATGATAGGAGAAGAGGACAAGGTGGGTGCAGCTATAAGTCCTTCAAAGGATGCGACCAGCCAAAGCTGACCGGGTTGGGAGACGCAATCGCTACTCTCCAATGGATAACCGCTATGGACAAGGTTATCCGCATTAGCGAATGCCGTCCCGACCAAGCTGTGGGTTATGCTACTCAGTCATTCGTAGATGAGGCTATGTATTGGTGGGAGAGTGTGGAGCAGAGGAAGACCCGTGAAGAGATCAAAGAGATGAAGTGGGATGATCTGAAGGAGTTAGTGATGATGAAGTTCTGTGCTGACGCCGAGGTTGAAAGGGCGGAGATGAAATTCTTAAACTTGAAAGCTGGGACAATGACACACCGTGAGTACACCACCGAGTTCAATCGAATGTCCAGGTTGGTGCCCGGTATGGTCAACACTGAGGCAAAAAGGATCAAGTGTTATGTGAGGGGATTACCACAGAGAGTTCGCATGTTAGTCAGAACAAGTAAACCTACTACTTTCGATTCTGCTGTCGAACTCGCAGAAATGGTTTATGCAGACTTGGTTGCGGATGATGTGGTGGTGGGAGATGAGAAGAAAGAGAAGAAATGGGTCGCTCCTGCTAAACGACCCGGTACCCAGATATGGAACCCTAAGAACAAACAGCCGAGAGTTTGGGAGAACAGGTCGTGCAAGACTTGTGGCAAGGCGCACAGTGGTGCGTGTAGGTGGGGAAAGGGTTCGGATACATGTCATAAGTGTGGAAAGATACATGCCGGGGAATGTAAATTTGGGTCGAATGTTTGCTACAAGTGTGGGAAGGCAGGTCATTATGCTCATGAGTGCAGTTCTAAGCCTGCATGCTACAAGTGTGGTAAGACAGGTCACTTTGCTAGGGAGTGTATCGAGAGTGAAGCTGGAGGTAGTGGAAGGAAAGATGCTGATCAAGCCAGGCCAAGAACTAGAGCCTACATGCTGACTCAAGAACAAGCCAAGCAGATTCCGGATGTCGTCACAGGTACGTTTCTCGTGAACGGTGTTTCCGCTACTGTATTATTTGATTCGGGCGCAAACAAAAGTTTCGTAGCCACACCATTTAGTAAACTAGTTAAAATGAAATGTTGCCGAGTGTCTGAAACTTTTGTAGTAGAAACCGCCAGTGACACTTCGGTTAAAATAACAAAAATGGTTAAGAACTGTAAGATAGAATTGGAAGGACATGAGTTCCCGATTACCTTGTACGTTATGACCTTGGGAGGGTTCGATGTGGTTTTGGGTATGGATTGGTTGTCTGAGTTTGAGGCTCAGATAGTATGTAAGAGTAGGATTATAAGGTTAAAGTCATTGGATGGTAGCGCGGTAACGGTCTATGGTGATAAGGAAAGTTCTGGGCTTAATGTCATTTCGATGATGAAAGCCGAGGGTTTGCTAAGGCGAGGGTGTTGTGCCTACCTGGCGTATGTCGTCAACGCTACGGCCGAGACGAAAGAAATGAAAGATGTTCCTATTGTGCGCGACTACCCAGAAGTATTCCCTGAGGATCTTCCGGGGTTGCCACCAGAGCGAGAGATAGAATTTCAGATAGATTTAATACCAGGAGCCCAACCTGTCGCAAAAGCGCCTTACCGTCTAGCACCGTCCGAGATGAAAGAATTGATGTCACAACTGCAAGAACTCCTCGACAAAGGTTTCATAAGACCGAGTGTTTCCCCGTGGGGCGCACTAGTATTGTTCGTGAAAAAGAAGGATGGTAGTATGAGGATGTGCATAGACTATCGTGAGTTGAATAAGCTTACGGTAAAGAATAGATATCCGTTGCCAAGGATTGATGATCTGTTTGACCAACTGCAAGGTTCAAGTTGGTTCTCACGAATAGATCTCAGATCAGGCTACCATCAGCTGAAGGTGAAAGAGGCAGACATCCCTAAGACAGCGTTCCGAACGCGGTATGGACACTTCGAGTTCCTCGTAATGTCATTCGGTCTAACCAATGCTCCTGCAGCATTTATGGACATGATGAATAGGGTGTGTCGACCGATGTTGGATAAGTCGGTTATCGTCTTCATTGACGATCTATTGATTTATTCAAAGAGTGAGTCTGACCATGCCGAGCATCTGAGAGAGGTATTGGAAGTTCTGAAGAAAGAAAGGTTGTACGCCAAGTTTTCGAAGTGCGCGTTCTGGTTAAGAGAAGTGCAATTTTTAGGTCACGTGATTAATCCTGAAGGGATTACCGTGGACCCAGCTAAGATTGAAGCGATAACGAATTGGAAGACTCCGCAGAATCCGACTGATATACGAAGTTTCCTAGGGTTAGCTGGCTACTATAGGAGATTCATCGAAGGTTTCTCCAAGATAGCCGCACCGCTGACCGGTATGACCCGAAAGTCGATAGTATTCAGTTGGGGAAAGTTTCAGGAAGAAGCTTTTGAAGAATTGAAGAAGAGGCTCACGCAAGCTCCAATCCTTACTTTACCCGATGGCGACGAGGATTTCGTTGTTTGTGCTGATGCCTCGCATCAAGGGTTAGGTTGCGTGTTGATGCAACGGGGGAAGGTGATAACTTACGCGTCTAGACAGTTAAAGGTCCATGAAAGTACTTATCCGACGCATGATCTGGAGTTAGCAGCTGTAGTGCATGCTCTTAAGATATGGAGGCATTATCTGTATGGTACTAAGTGTACTATCTATACCGATCATAAGAGTTTAAAGTACTTCTTCGAACAGAAAGAATTGAACATGAGGCAGAGAAGATGGTTAGAATTGATAAAGGATTACGACTGTGAGATTAGGTATTACCCCGGTAAAGCTAACGTGGTCGCTGATGCGCTAAGTCGTAAGAATGAGGAAGTCCTTGCAACAGTGAAGTCATACAAGTTGATCATGAACTCAAGTCTTTTTGAAGAAATTATCAAAGTGCAGTCAGAAGTGTTAGTAGACGAAGGGTTAGTAAAGAACGAAAGGATTTATGGCCAGCAAGATGAGTTGGTGGAAAACACTCATGGAGTTAAGACTAGGTTCGACCGTATGTGGATCCCACGCCATGGTGATCTTAGAAGTCGAATCTTATATGAAGCTCATAAGTCAAGGTACTCAATCCATCCAGGAGCTACAAAGATGTACCAAGACTTGAAAAGAGATTACTGGTGGCCAGGAATGAAGAACGATGTAGTGGATTATGTTAGTAAGTGCTTAACTTGCTTACAAGTCAAAGCCGAGCACCAAAAGCCTTATGGGAAGATGCAACCGCTAGAGATACCTGAGTGGAAATGGGAACACATCACCATGGATTTCATAACTAAGCTACCTCGTACAGCTAAGCAACATGATACCATCTGGGTGATTGTGGATCGTTTGACCAAGAGTGCTCACTTTCTGCCCATACGAGAGGCCATCTCGTCAGAAACGTTAGCAAGCTTGTTCATCAAGGAAGTTGTAACCAAACATGGAGTACCGTTATCGATCGTGTCCGATAGAGATACACGGTTTACTTCGAGGTTCTGGAAGAAATTCCATGAAGCTATGGGGACGAGGTTGAACATCGGTACGGCGTATCATCCCCAAACTGATGGACAGTCCGAAAGGACGATCCAAACCCTCGAGGATATGCTACGTGCTTGTGTTTTAGATTTTGGTGGAAGTTGGGATGATCATCTGCATCTGGCAGAGTTCTCCTATAACAACAGTTACCATTCAAGTATTGGTATGCCACCGTTTGAGATGCTCTACGGTAGACGATGTAGAACCCCGGTGTGTTGGGGCGAGATTGGTCAGAAAGAAATGGGAAGCCTAGAAGTAGTTCAAGAAACGTCTTCAAAGCTCGATCAGATCAAAGCAAGATTGAAAGCCGCGCAAGACAGACAAAAGTCTTATGCAGATAAGCGGCGACGACCAATTGAGTTTAGCGTGGGTGACTATGTGATGCTCAAGGTCTCGCCTTGGAAAGGAATTATCCGTTTTAGGAAAAGAGGAAAGTTGAGTCCGAGGTACATTGGACCGTTCAAGATTGTAGGTCGTGTGGGTGAAGTAGCTTATAAACTGGATTTACCTGATGAGTTAGAAGGAATTCATTCAACCTTCCATATTTCTCATCTGAGGAAGTGTCTAGCTGATGACACGTCTCACGTGCCATTAATGGACATTGAGGTTGATGAACAATTGAACTACATCGAGCAACCGATAGAGATCGTTGATCGCAAGGAGAAGCAGCTTCGTCACAAGATTATACCTTTGGTAAAAGTAATATGGAAACACCGCAAGGGATCAGATGCTACTTGGGAAGCCGATGATGAGATGCGCAAGTTTTACCCTAGTTTGTTTATGTAATAGTTAGGTTTCGGGGACGAAACCTTTTTAAGGGGGGAAGACTTGTAACATCCTAAAAATTGTAATGATGAATAAAGGAAGTTATGTTTAGTGTTTTCGCGTAATTAATTAGTATCGGGTAGGGAGCGGGTCTTGGACGTGGATTAATTGAGATGGGTTAAATAAGAATGGGATTTCAGGGATATAAATACCCCCAAAATCCCAAAAATATCTTCATTTACATCTATTTCTTCACACACTCAAAACACACACATTCTAACCGATCAAGATTCGAAGCCGAGACCCGAGATTTTGTTGATAGATCTGAGTTGGTAAGGTAAGAACAAATCCAACAAAGCTAATATTACTGAAAATGGTTAGGATTGGATGGGTTAACCGGACCCGAAACCCAAACTGCCCAAATCGGACCCCTAAAACGTTGATTTTAGGCCGATTTGATGGTTGGGATTTGTAGGCGCCGATCATACGATTCCGTGGGTACCAAAATCGAGTTATTTGGCTAAGAAACGAAGGATTTATGGGCAAACAGATCTGCAGCGCGATAACTTCGCCTGCAAGATTAAGTTCGCCTGATGAACTTCGCCTCCAAGCGTAACTTCGCCTTCAAGCGTAACTTCGCCTAAGGATAACTTCGCCTGAAGCCAAGTTCGCCTAAGGATAACTTCGCCTGAAGCCAAGTTCGCCTAAGGATAACTTCGCCTGAAGCCAAGTTCGCCTGAGGTTTAACTTCGCCTGAAGCCAAGTTCGCCCGAGGTTTAACTTCGCCTGAAGTGAAGTTCGTTTAGAAAATAAATTAAAAACCTAATGGAAAATGTGTTAAGGCAGTTATCGAAAATAAAATTTTTCCAAGCTGACCTGGCAGCTTAACCCCAGCCAAGGGCTCTGCCCCTTGGACCCCGCTAGGGGCTGCCGCCCCTAGACCCCGCTGCCAGGGGCGCTGCCCCCGAACCCCCGTTCGTTGTGGGTAGTAATTAAGACTGGAAAGATGTTATAAGTAGAGATAGTTAAATTGATATGTATACTTGTTATACAGTCAGCCGTGCACAACTGAAGAAAGGGATTACGATCAACGGAGAACGTAACCGTGTTCAGGTGAGTTTCTAGCCCCATTTATGTGTTATGTTTTCGGGGCTGTGTGCATACTCAACATGTTTGTTAATACACTTATCCTAAGAGATAAGTGTATGCCTTATGTGGATAATGTGAAATGTATGAATGATTGCTTGATGGTACGTGAACGATCTTCGGATATTGCACGTACTGTCAGGTTGTAACGCTATGTATAAGGTAAGTATGTTATGTATGTTTATGTGTATGAACATGATAGAGATAATAGAAGAAATAAATGATAATGTATGGTTGTATGGTTACGAAAAGGGTACCGAGCCCTAATAATACTCGAGGTATGATGTATGGTTGTATGGTAACGAAGAGGGAATCGAACCCTACTAATATTCGAGAACTATGGAACCGAACCCTACTAATATTCGAGGAAAGAGGGTACCGAGCCCTAATAATACTCGAGGAAAGAGGGTACCGAGCCCTAATAATACTCGAGGAAAGAGGGTACCGAGCCCTAATAATACTCGAGGAATGTAGGGCGTATTGCTCTTTATAACATAAGATATGAAAGTAAGTTAATACAAAAGAAAGTAAGAAAGTATGAATGTAAGAAAGTATGAAAGTATGAAAGTATAAAAGTATGAATGAAGAATATAATGTTATGTGAATGGTATGATTATGTGATTATCTAGAACTCACTCAGCGTAGCTGACTTTTAGTATGCACGCAGGTGAGTAGGATGAGGCAGCTCGCTTGAGGAGACACATGGCACTGAACAAGAATCTGGCATCTGAAGACCTATGATGTGTTAATTTTAATGCTTTAATGTGAAAGACAATAAATGTTTTGAGACAAGTTATGAATTATGTAAAGTTTTATGAAAGTTTTATTTTCCGCGTAAATGTTTTAATTAACTCTGATATTTAGAACCGTGTTTATGAGTAAATCCAACACGAAAGTAGGGTTACCGGTAACGGGGCCTTACACAAACGCAAACGCATACACATAGTGGGAGGGTCCGACGGGACGTACCCACGCCGTCTAACGTTACGACTTCGGTTGTTTACGTAAGGTGGTTCTCATTTCCCCGAATTCTACGACTTCGGCTAAATGAACGGGAGGACGACCCTATTTGATTTCATTTACTTTACGCTTGAATATTTATTCCATGACGATCATTGAATCGTGAGATTTCATATATATATATTTATATACGAAAAACTTATGAAAACTCACCAACATGTGTTGTTGACAAAATATATTATTTTAAACGTGCTGCAAATTGATACGATGAAGCGCCAGGACAAAAACACTAGTTATACCTTAGGATTATTTCAATGAATAATATTTGTTCATTTTAGATGTAATGTTGTTTGTCTCATTATCAAACTATTTGTGTACTTGCGAAATTATGGAATAAAATAAATATATTGTCCCTATTATTGTGTTACGAGCTTATGAGTGATCTGTACGTTACATCCGGGCGTATTTCGCTTAATGCCGGGGTGTTACAATCAACTGCCAAATCTTTTTTTGTTCTATTTTCGTGCATAGTTGGTTACAACTTATAAGTACAAGGCATACACTATACGCGGCATACTATTGACTATTAAGCAAGAATATCGTGTAAATATATACAAAAGAATACATTTCACCCAATATTGGAAGAAAAAATGGAGATAAACCTTTTAAGGTGAATGTAGGTGTATAAATTTACATAGTATATACAAACTTAAAAATGCGTTCTGCTTGTGGTGCGCATATATAATATATATATATATATATAATGTGTGAACCCTCGGGTGGACAAAAGTGAAATTGCACTAATTTTGACGTTATTTTACTAATCTCGTGAAAATAAAGTTAAAAGTGACGGAAGGTTAATCAGGCATCATGTGGTGGCATTGATAGCCGAAAAACAAGGGTACATGCACCAATCGGCTGGTGTGCCGATGGCTGAGTGTTATGTGCCTTATGTCCAAGGCTTGATGCAAAGCTACTATCGAGTCGGGGGTCTCACCGGAAGCAGCCTCTCATTTCCTACTGGGTAGAGGTAAGGCTGTCTACATCTTACCCTCCTCAGATCCTACCATAGCTTTTCTATTGGTGGGATATATTGAGTACGATGATGATGATGATGATGATACAAACTTAAAAATTTAAAGCATTGTTTCGAGTATAAAAATACAACCTATCGGGCTTGCTAAAGATAACTAGAGGGCATTTGGTAAACTTATATTAACGGTAAGCTTATTAAAATCTACAAAGGTCAATAAGCAGAATCAAATATGAAACCAATTAGAAAAGAAATATACTACCATTTAATTTGAGCTTTTCACCTTAAATCATAAAATAAAATGCATTAAAAAAAGTTAATTAAAGATAGTTTACGGAAAAACAAAAGAAATGTTAGAAAACGATCTTTATCGTTGTTGACAACGATTCTAGCAGAAGCTATGGTGACAATCTCTGCTATATGTAACAGTGAAGCATTGTTCACTGGATCTTATGCAGGAAGTGATTATAAATAATCCTGTGGCAACTTATAAATAATATTGGTATCAAGAAGTAATGAAGTTTACCTGAATATCAATGTGAAATATGTAGACAAACATGTGAGAGTCCCATCAAGTTTTCCTATAACTCAGCTGCGGCATGATATCACGAATTTCAGAAAATAACCTCCGTGCTAAATGCATGCTTCAGAATTCAGATAGCTCAGATCATCATAAACTTTGTAAGTTTCCACATAACCATACGAAAAATGAAAATCATCATGCATACATAAATTTATTGGGGCAGTTTAAACAACTCCACTTTAAGCAAAGATCCAATGGCCATCTGCAGTGATCTGCTGATGATTATTCTGTGATAAAATTAAGAAACAATCAAGCCAGAGTCATCGTGTTGTAGTTTGAATTTGGAACAGCATTTTTTTAACGCAAATGCATCTAAAGTAAACTGCGGTATCAAGAAGCATATACCAATTTCCATCAGAAAGAGTAAGAGAATATACATACGTAAAAGGACATGCTCTTCTACTGTGTATCGGGAGAGCGTAAATTCTTATAAAACTTTCTATGTTCGGACTCTAGAGTATGTATATTCTGCTATACTTGTCGTACTTCAAAACAACTATAATAAGGAACGACAAAATTATAGTAAACAAAAGGTCAACAAATGCAAAATTTCTGAATAACTTGTAGAATAGAAAGACAGCATTGAGATTATATAATAGCCTCAAAGCATCATGCTTTTGCAAAACAAAGCTCTATATGTCTTCCAAGCAAAGCCTTTACCAGTTAAAGCTCTTTTTTCTTCCAAAAGCTAACCTGAAATGTTCTAAACAGCTATGTGTTTAACATACCTCGAGCGACTGATAAATCAATTGAGCGCATTGTCCATCATTGGAACAAATCAAACCCAGATAGAGTCCTGTTGCAGTTTAGATTCGGAACATCATATTTTTACTGCAAATGCATCCAAATTGCAGTATCAAGAAGTAAATTACCAACTTGTTAGCAATTAATAAGAGCATATCCATCGGTAAAAAGACCTAACTTTTGTACACAAGTAACCTAAAGTGCTCTAAAACGCTATGTATCAAAGCAATTAAGTACATTCTCAAACATTGGAACAAATCAACATGACGACTTCGATACATAAAAACATAATATCATCCATCATCACCTGCAGTGGTTAGCTAATTAACAATCAGATTCTTCCAACCAATCAAAATATATATATATAGATTCAATCCAAAACACAAAGTACACTAAATCAAGATCCAAATTCTCAAAGACAAGCAAGCAACGTGCATCTGCATATGTACTGATTCACACAACATAATACAGATTCGCCAATCGCCATAATTACTAAATAATCAATTAATAGCAGCTAAATTCATATCAGAAACACCAGAAGTTTGCATATATCTCTTGATGATTCACTATCATCATAATAATAGATTTCTACAAAACTACCATCATCATAAAACCATCTCAAAATACTTCCAAACCATAAAGCACACCGGCATACTACTCCGGTCCACCTCTACACGACCCCTTAATCTTCTGACACCCAGCTGACGTCATCATTACCCACCAACCCTGATTACGTGACGGGTCGAATTCCCGGATGTAGTTATGATTGGATCCGAGATCCGGAAGGTTGCCATCGGGGTCGGTTGCGGTTAACCCGACTTAGGGTGTGTTTGGGATTGCTTATTTAAGTGAAAAAGGAATTTTGTTAAACGGACTTATTAACTTATGAATTTTTGAAAATAAGTTTTAAAAAAAAATGTTTGGATTAGCTGATATGTTAGGAAAACCAAAATGACGAAAAATGACACTCTTTTTTTAAAATGAGTGTAATGGGTTTTGAGGGTTAGAGGGGTGTAATAGGTAAATCAAACTCATTAAGTTAATAAGTTAAATATTCCTAACTTTTCAATACCCTTTTATTTTGTCTTTTCCATAAGTTAAAATTCATAAAGTCTTATGGTTTGCCAAACACCTTATACACCTTATTAATTTTTTAAAAAGTTTATAAGTTATAAGTTGATGAAAGTAAGGAATCCCAAACACCCCTTTAAATGAATTTGTGGATGTCGACGTTGGATTTTAACCCGATAAAAACCTAGTCATATACCCGATTATACCTGGAACCGGTTCCTACACGACCCGGTTCTTGACTTTTGTTAACAATGTCTAGAATCGGTTCCTACCTGATTCCGGTCTCTAAAAATACCGGATTTGTGCACCTATATGGCTTGGTATAATTTTTTAAAGTATTACTTAAGGTGATGATAATGTTCAAAAAATTCTGCAAATGCTTTTTAGTGAAGTTTTAAAGTTGTTTATAGATTAGGTATCGTTTTTGATAAGTTTTGTGAGTTTTAATTGGTAAAGGTTAAGTTTAGGTATCAAGACTAAAGATTGAAATTGAAGTATGCCGTTCAAACAAGAAGTTTGTAATGTTACAATAGAGGAGTCAAATTAAATTGTTTAACGGATATTGCATGTATTTGTAAATAGTGAAAGTCGAATAATATATGCGAGTTAAGAAACGGTTGATCTCATGGAGGTCATGTTTGGGATTCCTTACTTGCACCTTATTTTGACTTTTATAAGTTGTCTTTATAGGTCACTCCCTCCTAACTTATCAAAAACTCTCTTTTTCCTTCTTTAAAAAGTTTAAAAAAAGTCATATTACCCAAACATTTTTTTAACTTATAAAAGTTAATAAGTTGTTTTGATAAGCAATCCCAAACACCCCCGGAGTATGGACTATTGTAACGAAATAAATCTTTAGAATCATAATCATTCATATGGTGTTCAAATATGAATTTAAACTGAGATAGAGAGAGGATTAATTCGTTAATATTCTGAAACTCGTTGTAAATCGTGTCTATAGAAGAACCATTGTGTCGATGGAACATCGCTAAAAAAGTGAACCAAGGTGGCTGCTCGGGAGAGAAACATTGATCTGAGTGAGGTGGATTTGAGTGATGTGCAACAAGGGAGAGAAAACCAAAGAAGCGAAATACATACACGCAACTCAAGTTTTGCGTTCTCTTGCGATCTAGGCTCTTCAATCCAAGGCCACTCGCAACCAGTTGCATATAGGTTATGTTTTATTCTTTGTCGCTTGTCAATGTTGTCTTAATCTCTTCATCATGTCGTCACAATCCTAACATATGATGCCACGATCATGTCAATGTACCTCTTGTTACCGTCGCTATAGTCTTGTTGTTTGATCGTAATTTTCTTACTATTTAAGTCTTGCCGTCATGCATCTTATGGTCTTTCGTCTCGCCAAACCACTTTCTACTGCAGTAGTAGTTCCTACATAGCATCCCCCACCCAACTATCAAGATTGTTTACAGTTAAGCTAACTTCTATAGCATATCCTTGTAAACATAAAATAAACCCAACCAAAACAAAAATCATTCTAGTTAACAGCTTTAATCATACAACAAACAAAGTATTCTTTTAATCACACTTAAACCAGATTCAACTTCCTGCACATGCAAAGTAACCACCAAGCTTGCAATCAACAAAACAAATGAAGCATGAGTTACCATCAGCCAAATCTTAAACCGAGTTACCAAAACAAATTACATATATTAAACATTTGACACAAACAAACATCCCATAACAAATCAAACAACATTAAAGAGAAGAAAACATCCTCCACTACAATTTGTTGACTTCCATGAGAATTTTGATTCACAAAACCATTTGAAAACGCGCATCAAATATCATATAGCATAATATCTTTTTATCAATTCCTTCAAATAATCAGAAAGTAGCACCTTCTGGCGGCTGAACGAGCTTGCGGTTATGAGGAGCCGCCATTTCTTTCTTGAGCTGTATCAGAATATCTTCCATTGTATATTCTCTCTGCCAATTTGCAAGAATTCCAAACTTCTTCGCTTCAACCTGTACGCAAAATTCGTCAAAATTGTAAAAAGTCAAACCTTTGATGACTGAAAGTCAATAGATTTATGGTTTTACCACTCCAGTTTCATGGTTGACACAAGTCATGTTGACCCGAGAATGGAATCTAACACTTGGTGGTTTCTCGGGATAGTCTTTGTCACAAAATAACTTCAATGTGTAAATACGCCCTTCATGTACAGACTGAAACAAGGAGTAATTAGGTAATTTTACCTTAATAAAGAAAAGGTAACAGGCATCACTCTACCCACAACTCAAATTTATGATAATAAATTAATCATTAATTAACAAAAAGATTTAGACTCAAAAAAGTTTCAGGCCCAAACTCAATATTTTGGGCCAGTTTTTTGGCTAAATAACTTCAAGCCCGGTTGGTAAAACTGAAACCGAACAGTTTTCAAAAACTAAAACCGACCCATGCACACCCCTATAATCAAACATAGACTAAAAGGGGTAATTAGGACATTTTATTTTATTCCTGTATATTCATACTGTTGCATCTGGTATGAAACCAATTTTCTGATTATTTAACGTCTAAATAACAAGAAAACGAAAACACAATTTGTTTATGCAAACCTTAAATACTTAATATATCACGATTCGCGAATCATTCCCAAAAACATTAATGCAAATGAAATGCATATCTTTTTTCTTAACCTCTAATAATAAAATAAATTGCATCAGCACCATTCTGCACAAAGCATTTCAAATCTTTAAAAATGACATGATGCAATCATATGAAATGCATTTCAAACATTTCAATCTTTAAAGAGAACTTACATTAATAATAATAATAATAATAATAATAATAATAATAATAATAAGAGAACTTACATTAAGAGGACCGATGATGGTGCCAGTCCACGAGCGCATATAAATGTCGTCTCCATCATCCATCCCGTAACTAACAGTGCCATCTCCGATACCTTTTTCTCCACGCTCAAGTTCCTCCAACAACCTAAAATTTCTAGGCACTGCGACAAAAAAATTTAATAAGATTTCATGTTGATTTGGTCATTTCATGCATTGGTTTCCTTAAATAAACACAAAGATGCAAACAATTCAAACACATTCACGCAATCTCAGTATCTCCTACTACCCATTTTATTACAACGGTTTATATAATTCTAATGCATTCTAATATCACATAATCAATTTTAAACACATATCCAAACAGGCCCTGTAACATCAACATCGAATGTGAATCGCCTTATCTTATAATAAAAAAGCACAATAAATTGCATTCAAGATAAATGCAAAGTACCATTTCTCAACCACTCAAACAACGGTTATGATCGCATAGCAAACGTTTATTGAGAAGGACCACCAAAATACCGAATAACGAATTGCACTTCCGTTATTAAATTTTACACTGAGGACCACACCGAACAACTAAGAATTCAGATCATAACTTCTACATGTGCAAACCGTAAAACGATAACTAGCAACAGTTGCTCTTAATTAATCATTAGAAAACTTATGGTAACGGGTAACCATTTATATTAAAATAAAACCACCATATATGTAACATAATTCAGATTGTTTACAAGCCCTAAAGTTAATATTCATCCAAATAAATGATAAAAGAGTCTGCTTACAATGGGTCACATTAAGCAACAATAAAGGCACCTAATTTCATAAACAACTATCATAAACCTTAAACAATCAAGATTAATCTGAAACAACAAACACATGATTCGTGAAATTAAAACAAAACCCATCAAAGAACACAAATCCCCAATTCATAAATCAATTCAAATTGACCTAAAATCTCAGCTCACAGACCTAATTAAAGACCGATTTGTGAAAGATGATATGAGAAAAAGGTGAAATCGGCAAGTAAAGAAGCAGATATGAAACAAATATGAAGAACCCAACCCAACCCAACCCAGATGGGAAAACATACCCACGACACTCGATCCGCCTGAGCCAAGCGTCATGGACGATGTGGTTGGATCGATTCGATCGAAGACAAGACGCGAAGAGGAAGGAAGGGGTTGAAACAAGAATCTCAACGATGGGCAAGGGGTGAGACGCAAACAAGAATATGATATATTATAATAAATTAATAGCAATTTGTTTAGGAGATGAAAAAGGGGATAATAATTTTTGTACCTTTTTTAGAATTAATATAATAATTATTAATGGATAAATAAATAATAAGGCTGAACGTTGTGGATTAACGCCGGGAGTGCCACTACTTGTAACGCTACCCACTTCATCTTTTTTCATTCCTGTTAGCCTTGTTGACGCAGTGTTTAATCCACCTTAACTAATTGCAAAAGTGACGCTACACCGGTGGTAAGGTGAGTTTAACGCCCATGACGTTCGGCCTAATTAGAAGAGAGAGAGAGAATCGAAGAAAAACATAAATCTTGTCTTGTCTTGTGTATCATATTCAAAGTAATAATAGAGCATTTTTGTGCTAGATATGCATGCATAGTTTGCTTTTGTTATATCTTTTAATCAATGTAAATGCCTAAGGTGTAGTTGATTCTTTGAAATATGGGTTCATTTCTTTATGTTTAGACAAAACATTAAAACTAATCTTTTATGTTTGTACATTTGTTCAGTAGACGTTCTTTCGCAAACTTAATGGCATAAAACATCCTTTATGCTCAAAAACTCTATCATGTTATGTCCTTTGGTCCTAACTCAGTTAATTTTTCTCGTTGAATTAGGTCATGTGCCAAGCACATGAGGGTAGTATTGTAAATTTACTTATCCCTTTATAAAATAATTAGAAATTTAAAATTAAAAATAATTAAATACATTAAAAGAAATAAAACTCTCTCTATCTCTCTCTTTCTCTCTCTCTCTCTATCTCTCTCACTTTCATCCACCACCACCACTCTTTCTTTCTCTCTTAACCTCCACACCACCTGCCGCCACTAGAAACACCACCTGCCCTATCGGCTTCCACCTGTCTCTCCACACCACCGCTTACATACGGCTTCGCCTGTCTCTCCCCAAAAGCATATGTTCTCTTTCATCTTCTTTCTCTCTCACCACCATAGCCACCATGTCACCCGCCACCACCACAGCCATCATCAACTGCCACGCCACCACCACCACCATCGTCTACCATCGATTCAAAATAGAGTTTTGTGGTGGAGTTTGGTTTATTCTAACATAGATCTAGGGCTTCGATTATAGCAGATCTAGGCTTTGGTGATACAACACGGATCAGTCGAGGGGGGAAAAGAGGGGAATGGGTTGGTTTGATGGTCAGGAGATGGTTATGATGACGGTGGCAGCGGTTTCAGGCGATAGTGGTGGAGGTTTGCTGGAAATAATGTTCGACTATCCAGTGGTGGGATGCAGAGGTTTCAGGCGATAGCGGTTTCAGACGATGGTTATGATTGAGATGCTGATGGTGGCTGGCTATGGTGGTGGGATGCAGTGGGTACGGCGGTACTGTTGGTGGCGGGTTGGTGGTGAGATGTATTGGGTGCGGTGGTACTGTTGGTGGCTGTAGTGGTGTTGTTGATTTTGGGGATTTGGAATTCCAGGGGATGGATCGGAGAGAGAGAGAGAGAGAGAGAGAGAGAGAGAGAGAGAGAGAGAGAGAGAGAGAGAGAGAGAGAGAGATGGTTTTATTTTTTAAATATATTTATTCTTTTAATTCTGTTATTAAATTTATTATGTTAAATTACAAAACTACCCTCATGTGCAATGCACATGACCATATTTAACGAGAAAAATTGACTGGGTTAGGGTCAAAGGACAAAGCGTGATAGAGTTTTTGAATACAAAGGATGTTTTATGCCATTAAGTTTGCAAAAGGACGTCTATTGAAAAAACGTGCAAACATAAAGGATTAGTTTTGATGTTTTGTCTTATGTTTATCACGCAACTTGGTAACTGGTTAGTTGTTTACGTGGAAAATTTATTGGTGTGTACATGGTATATAACTAAATAGTATTCTTGTTTTTACGCATAAATGACATATCACTTTATCGGGATGTGGTAGTTAGTCTAGTAGACAATGTGTCACACCCTAACCTACGACAAAATGTCGGGGTGCAACTGATCGTACAGTAGCTCGTAAGACACTGTCATGTGACAATAGCTATTTATTCAAATTTAAATAATTCAAGTACGTCACAAACATTCAAAATAACAAAACATTACCCAACTAAACAAATTTCAAAATAAATCATAATTGTTTTTGTTGATATTCTAAAGGTAATCAACTACTCGCTTGTCTTCATCTAACTCATGCAAGTATCTGCATATGAAAATAATTTATAAACACAAGGTTGGTGAGCAAAAACACAATTTAATATAGATAATAAATAAAATCAATTCTCATGCAGATGTGTAATCACAACAATTAATTTGTAACAATAACATATAAAAATCCGTTCATCATAACACCATGCCAAGCTACTAAGATGACATAAGATTTTACTGATGAGGATGACGATGAGGATGAGGATGAGGCCACCAACAATAAAACATTTAAACAGTTATGTACTTTACATGTTAACAAATAATTGAGCAATACATGTAAATGCATATAAAAGAATTATAAATTTGAGGATGTGAAATAATAACTGGGGGGGGGGGGGGGGTTATAAAATACATTACGTCCCCGAAATATAAAAATTAAAAAGTGGATGTGATTTACTCACCTTAAAAATTGACAAGTAAAAGAAGATAAGAATATGGAAGAAACCGACTTAAGCGAGCTGACCAAACTGAACTTGATGATTTCCTAAAAATTAGGTAAATATCCCAAAGTTAAAGCAAAACCAGAACGAACCAAAATTAAAAATAAAATCTAAGTTTAAACTTAAAATTAAAGAAAACGAACTTTAAATAAGTGTTCGGTTCGTAGTCGGTCCGAATGTCGTTGAGGTCAAATCCAACACGTCCAAAACTTAATTATAAACATAAAATATTGAAAACTCAAAAGCTAATTCAAGTCAATTCTTAGTGTAATTGAACAGCCCCAAATTAGTTTCTAACATAAACTCTAGTTAGAGATTAATGAAATTGAACATGAAATCCCTCAATGCTTTTGAAATTAATTAAGAGCTTTCATTCTAGGGTTGATAATAATTCATAAAAATACAAACTTACCTGGGATTTGATAATAGAACTAGTTGATTATGATTAAAGAGACTCGTTTAACTTTGGTGGTCAACTCTTGAAGAACACTAGATTACGCTTAATTCGTGAGAGAGAATGAAGGTAAACGAGTTGTGTGGCAGAAAATAATGATAACATACATGCTAGTTTATATAGAAAAACTGATTATACTTTGTGTTTATCAACAATTAGTGATAACTTGTTTAAACTTTAAATGAATGAGATAAACATAAAAACTTGATAATTATCTTGTATTTAGTGATAAAATTCGTAGGTTTAAGATAGGAGTTGATGGGGAATGTTCCAGAACCTTTTTAGTTTGAATGACACTCGATTTGAATAGAGTTTTAGTGATTAAACGAGTTAAAACAAGCTAAAAATCAAAGTTAAGCGAGCTGATGCGTAGTTGCTGCAACAATGATTAATCAATGCATGAACTAAAATACACTTTTATTGATAAATCAAGACCCAAATTATAGTACGGGTCGGGTACAACGAAAATGAAAAAAAAAACGAATGTTACACTATGTTACAGGGACAAGAAAATAACCGTTAACAATACACAAAGTTGAGATCAGGCGAAGCCACCTTCAACAATTAAGTAGGTGTATCTCGAGCTAGGGATAAAAGTTTCTCGCAACTGCAACTTCATTAATTGTAACCATGCATGAGATGAAATAAGTATGATTAGCAGAGACAAATATAAAGATATGATATGAGTTAACTAGATAAAAATCATACACTAACCTTTGGTAAAAATTCAATTTTTATGGGGAAGAGCACATGCTTGTTCTCTTAGTCTTATTATCGGCATGTTATCTAAATTGTAATTTATTAGGTTAGACTAAATACCAGAATTCCAAATAAAATTGAATCTAGTAAACTTGTAAACTTTAAAATATACATAAAAAAGTATAAACAATGTGAGGATTTGCATGAAAAATGCATAACCCTTGAAGATAAAAGATCTACAAGAGTTGGGAGACATCCTTTTATCTCTAATCAATTCGTTCTTGCTCATTCACGTTAACGTCACATCAACTTGTTCCATCCCTTCCCTAAGAACATCCACAACACTTCCCATGTTGAAGCATCCAGAAGTTCCAAACCTAGAAAAAGTAAACGAGAGGCTATGTGGATATCAAACCCATAATTCCAAACCCCTTTAGGACGAGAGAGTGGGTTGCACACAAACAATTACTTAATACATTATTTTATTATATTTTTAATTAAAAATAGGTGTTTGAAACAAAGGTAGTGCTATAGAAAAAACAAGTGTTGTCAAAAGATGATTGGAATCTGATATGATAGCTTACAACTTGGTATAAACACGGTAATGACAACTAACGATACACAATAATGATGATCATTCAAGTGTGCCATGAGCACATACACATGTTAAAATCTTGTCTTATAAAGTGTGATGAAAGTGTGACATGTTTAAACGTTGATTATGTGTAGCATGCATTTTCTATGTTATGTTTTGATGAAAAGTATCTAAATGACTCATTTTTTACTTTAATGTTTATATTATGAAAATCAGGTTAACTGTAGGTTGGTATGTATCTTTTGAGGGCATGACTGGCATCGCTTGTGAGGGCGACATGGATTTTATATTTTGATATTTTAACAATATAAAGAAAATATGCCAAAATGGTAAAAGAACATATGATTAATACATACGTAAAAACTTGAGTGATCTAAATGAAACAAAAAAAAAAGTTTGTGAGTAACGTAATTGAAACAAAAAAGTTAGAGTAACCTAATAGGTACAAAATGAAACTTTAATGCATCATTATTTCATTTGCCTACCTCACGCTTTAAGTTAAACTTTTACATGAGTTGTTTCTTTTATTCTTTCCAAATTGTTGAGATAAGTTCCTAGTATAAGCTGTTACACAGATTGATTTCTTTTGAGAACCACTTTGAGTTTTAAGAACTCAAAAGAAATCTCAACGTAAAATTTTGTTTATATATATGTAATACATGTAGGTTACATGTACGTAGAAAAAATTACAGATTTTTTTTACGCACCGAGTCAACTTTTTACATAGGTGTAACAGGCGTTTAAATTAGTGTAATCACTGCACATCTTTATTCTCTTTCCTACTTAATTTTTTAATCACATTAATCTCAACCACATAATCTAATACATTTAATTAAATATGTGGTTAAGAATGAAGTTCTTAAGTTTTTTAAAACTCAACAAATTTCTCAAATTATCCCTCCCCGCTGTTATACTTACACACACACACACACTTTAGCAACTTTGTTGTGCTACTGAGTTTGTACATTGTGCAGCAAATTTTGTACACACTTTTGATTGGTAGGTCTGACGTTCCTTTCCACGTTCCCCGTTCTATTTTTACCCCTGAAAAGCTGGTCCCTCCGACAATCCTTCACTCCTTTCTTCTCGTCTAATTTAGGGATTGTAAAACGATGCATTAGGATGATTAATTTTAGGTAGTCAACTTCGATAGTGAATTAGGAATTGTTCGATCCTCCTTCTCT